>NW_004567175.1:355815-357599 GCF_000260355.1 Condylura cristata | reverse complement strand
CAGGTGTGGGCTCAGGTGGTGGGCAGGTGTGGGCTCAGGTGGTGGGCAGGTGTGGGCTCAGGTCGTGGGCTCAGGTGTGGGGCAGGTGTGGGCTCAGGTGAGGGGCAGGTGGGGGGCAGGTGTGGGCTCAGGTGGGGAGCAGGGTAGCTCCGGGGTAGGCGTCACCCATAAATAAGACCTTCAGGCACAAAGGGCTGCAGAGCCCAGCGCCTGCTTGTAACAGTCAGAGCTTGGCACCCAACAGCAGGCCTGCCGTGCTGGCCCGAGAGACTGAGGGAGCCGCACCGGGGAGCGCGGGTGTCGCCGCAGGCCCCAGGCGATCGGAGGCTCTGGCTGCTCCCGGGCACGGGGAGGCCGGTGGCGGCTCCCAGGGGCCACCGAGGACCTGGCTGGACCCTCCGCTGTGGCGGAGGCTGCGAGCGGCGCTAATTGGGAGCTAATTGGGAGCTCGGGGCCTGCGTCTCCCGAGGAGCGGAAGCTGCGCCTGAGGGCGCCACCGCAGTCTGCTAACGAGGTCCCTGGGGCTGCGAGCACAGGTGGCCCTACCTGCCTCGTCTGGGCAGACGTGATTGGCCCCAGGGGCTTCTTGCTGCTGCAGGGGCGGAGAACAGAACTCTCAGGCAAAAGGCAGTTCCCTGGGGTGCAGGGGCAGCACTGGGGAGCAGGTGGGGAGGCACCAGCCCGGTCGGTTCCAAGGCCCAGTCAGCCTGAGCCGCAGGCACCGGTGAGGAGGGAGGATGTGGCCCACAGCGGCCGCAGGCCGGGCAGTGGGGCCTGGAGCGTAGCTCTGGGGCTCCCCCTGACAGGAATCTAGCACAGAGGGTTGGGGGGGGCAAGGGGGAGGGCCCACGGGGGAGGGCTTCGGGGAGGGAGGGGGGAGGACCGAGGGAGGGAGGGCCCAGGGGACCCGCCAGGGCCATCGCTGCTCTGCAGCTGTGTGCCAGAGACACCGGCGCCCACTGCCTGTGACTCGGGTCAGCCCCACGGCCCAGACCCGCCCTGGTCCAGCCTTATGGGGCGCCTCAGCCACGGGGCCCTGTCACGCGCGGTCAGGCCATCCGCCAGGCTCCGCTCCCACCCGCGCCCTCCAGCATGGTCCAGCGCTGCTCTTGGTAGATTGAAAGGCACCGTGGAAGGTCGGGCTTCTGTGACTGAGTGACCAGCAGTCTGACCCTGTCCAGGCCAGGTGACCGACACGGTGCCCAGCAGACCCATGGGCGGTGGATGGCAGTGGCTGCTGGACGGACCGACGGGCGGGCTGATGTGGAGAGATGAGCGAGAGGCTGGTGCTGGGTGCTGGACGGTGGCGGGTGGCCAGGCTGGACGGCAGGAAGCTGCCGGAGCCCCTGGCCTCTGCTCCAGATCCCACGGTCCAGACGCGACGCTGGCAGACTCGTTAGCAGAGGCCAGCGCTGTCCCCTCACCGCTGGTCGCCCAGAGCAGCTGCGGGGCCGAGGGTCAATCTGGCTAAGAGATGGCCATCCGACCTGCACAGAAAAGAGGCCAGACACAGCCAGTGCACAGCCCGGTCAGCTCAGGACCTGAGGGCACTGCAGGCCAGACTGCCCATCAAGGGTGGATGGGTCACCAGCCAGGCAGCCAAGTGGTGGGACCCAGTGTAACAAATATATGATGTGTTCACACCCACTGAAGAAAACTAAATATACTGAGGTGCTTGTACAGTCCAGCAAGGCCAGTGGCGCCAGAGACTGAGGAGCAGCAGATATCCGAGTCACCTGACAAGGCAGCATGGGCTGAGGGGGCTGAGGGGGCTGAGGGGGCTG
>NW_004567175.1:348163-354428 GCF_000260355.1 Condylura cristata | reverse complement strand
AGCTGAGCCAAGGGCTGGCTGCCTCTGGGCTGGCTGCCTCTTCTGGACCCAGCACTGCTCTCCCATGCGCCTAACCCCTGGTGGGCCCGACCCCGCCTTCGGGCAAGAATTTGCCATTTCCAGGCAAGAATCAAGCAGGGTGAAGAATCAGGCAGGGTCAGAGGACGCCCACTCAGGCAGAGCCTTATCTGCAGAGTGCAGCCATCGCCTAAGGAGGAAACCAGGAAGCTAAACCTGAGGCGTTGAGGACTGCTGCTTGTTGATGTAGAAAAATAAAGTTTATTTGTTATGTGGAAGATGCAGTCAC
Organism: Condylura cristata; assembly: GCF_000260355.1. Lineage (NCBI taxonomy): Eukaryota > Metazoa > Chordata > Mammalia > Eulipotyphla > Talpidae > Condylura > Condylura cristata. Next base: position 354,121 of record NW_004567175.1, on the reverse strand, counting down.
AAACTTCTAATCACATTGTTTTAAGAATGAAGGCATAGGGCCCTTCCTGGTGGCGCAGCGGGTTAAAGCACTAAGAAGCTAAAGCCGCTTCCGCATGAGTTCGATCCCCACCTGCCCCAGAGGTGACCCCAGGGCGCGGCAGACCTCTCCTGACCGCCCGCTGCTCCCCTCAGCAGTGTGCTTCGTCCATCTGCCTGTTCTGCTCCCCGCTGTCTCTGGTGAAGCCTCTCACCCTCCGCATCTCTGGCCTGTACCCCAGTTCTATATGAATAAATAAATAAATCTTAACAAAAAATAAAAGAATGAAGGCATAACCATCCAGAAAAGAAAGCCACAGACCCAAATGCTTCACTTATAAGTTCTATTTATAAAACTTAAAAAGAAATGCAGGGCCCCCCTGGTGGCGCAACGTGTTAAAGCACAGCACTGTGAAGCTGCACTGCAGCCACTGCAGCACAAGTGGGACCCCCCACCAGGGAGAGACCCCCAGTGCACAGCAGACCTCTCCTGTCTCCCCGCTGCTCCCCTCAGCAATGTGTTTCAGAGGATCCACCTGTTCTGCTCCCCACTCTGTCTCTGGGGAGTCCTCTCACCCCACACACACACACCTCTGGCCTGCACCCCAGGTCTTGTATGCATAAATAAATAAAAAAAATTTTTAAAGGAAATGTAGCACCCTCGAAGACACAGAAATAAAGAGAATCAAACAGAAAGAGAAGTAAAAAGGAATGAAAAAAAAAAAACTTCAAGAGCTAACTGACACCATGAGAAAAGGAAATATCAGAGTTATAGGTATCCCAGAAGGTGAGGAGAAAGGCCAAGGAATCGAGAAATTTTCACAGACATAATAGAAGAGAACTTCCCTAATATGAAGAAGGAGATGAAAGTAGACATCCAAGAAGCCAGAACACCAAACTACCATGACGATAGGAGAAATACAGCAAGACACATTGTAAGAAAACTACCAAAAATACAAGACAATGAAAAATAATAAGAATGACAAGAGGGAAGGAACAAATAACCTATAAAGGGAAACTGATCAGGCTGACATCGGACTTGTCCAAAGAAACACTACGGGCAAGAAGAGAGTGGAGGGACATACTCAACAAACTCCAAAGCATCAAATGCCAACCAAGAATACTCTACCCTGTGAAGCTCTCTTTCCTCCATGAAGAAAGAATGAGGACATTTTCAGACAAACAGAAACTGCACAATTTTGTCATGACTTAAACCCCCACTCCAAAAAACACTACATGAAGTCCTCAAACCAAACCCGACAGAAGAATGAACAAGAGCAGTTCAAAACAAAGAATAAAAGCATAAAAAGGACCCCAAAAATGGCAAATATAGGTGCCAGTATATCAATAATGTCTCTAAATGTAAATGGCTTAAACTCATCAGTAAAAAGACACAGAGTTGCAGGATGGATTAAAAATTAGAACCCAATCTTTTACTGTCTCCAGGAAACACATCCAACTGCAAAAGATAAAAATATATTGAAAGTAAATGGATGGAAAACAATCTTACAAGCAAGTGGACCAAAAACAAGAAGAGAGGAGCAGCTATACTTATATCAGATCAAACAGACTTCAAACTAAAAAAGGTTAAAAGAGACACAGAAGGCCACTACACTATGATTAAGGGGACAATACAACAAGAAGAAGTAACAATCATCAACATAGATGCACCAAATGAAGGAGCCCCAAAATATATCAGGAAACTGCTGTCAGCTATAAAAATATATATCAGAGAAAATACATGTAGTAACAGGAGACTTCAACACGCCACGACATCCGTCTCCACGACGGACAGATGAACAAGACAAGAAACAAGCAAGAGCACTAAAGCTCCAGATATGGACATAGACATCACGGGTCTGACAGGCATCTACAGAACACTGCACCCCAAAATATATGAGTGCATACTTTTCTCAAACCCACATGGATCATTCTCTAGATTGACCATACACTGGGTCACAAGACAAATATCAACAGGTACACTAAGATCGAAATCACACCAACTATCTTCTCCGACCATGAAGGCATCAAACTAGAAATAAACTGTGTGAAGGAGGCAAGATGCCCGCCTACCTTGTGAAGACTGAAACTCACACTATGTGGGGACCACTGGGTCAATGAGGAGATCAAAGAAGACATTTCAAAAATACCTTGGGGAGAATGACAGTGAGGATACAACTCTCCAAAACTTATGAGACACATAAAAAGCAGTTATAAGAGGAAAATTATAGCAATACAGGCTCACATAAAGAAACAAGAGATAACTCAAAGAAACAACCTAATCTCCCAATTTGAAGAACTGGAAAAAGAACAACAAAATACCCGAAAATCCGGTAGAAAACAGGAAATAATAAAAGTCAAAGCAGAAATAAATGAAATGGAAGTTAGGAAAACAATCCAAAAACTCAATGAAATGAAAAGTTTATTCTTTGAAAAAATAAACAAGATAGAAGAAAAAAAAAAGAAAAAAAAAGAAGAGAGAACGCACAAATAAACAGGATCCTAAACGAAAGAAAGAGGAGAAATCACAACAGATACAGCAGAAATCAAAGAATAATCAGAGAATACTATGAACAGCTCTATGCAAACAAGTTCAACAATTTAGCAGAAATGGACAATTCCTGCAATTCTACAACCACCCAAAGCTAGACAAAGAAGAAATAGAACAACTAAACAGACCAATTACAAGCAAGGAGATTGAAGAAATAATCAAAACCCTCCCCAAAGATAAAAGCCCAGGATCAGATGAGTTTACAAATGAGTTTTACCAAACATTCAGAAAAGAACTGGTGCCCATTCCACACAAACTCACCCCAAAAAATCGAAAAGTTTATTTCCAAAAGAAGAAAAGCTACCACATGGTTTGTACGAAGCCAGCATCACACTAATACCAACACCTAACAAAGAAAACACACAAAAAAGACAACTTCAGACCAATCTCCCTAATGAACACTGGTGAAAAAATCAACAAAATCTCAGCCAACAGAATCCAACAATGCATTGAAAGAATAATCCACTATAACCAAGTGGGGGCTTCAAAATGCGAATAACGGATCTTCCAGGATCACGCTTAGTGAAGTAAGCCAGAAAGAAAAGGGAAAATACCGATGGTTTCAGTCATAGCAGGAGTAGAAAGGACCAGAGGAGAAAATAATAATAATGATAATGAACAACTAAGTACCAGAGACATTTTACGGGGGTGGAGTGGGGGATGGGATCAAAAACGGTGGCGGGGAGGGAAATGCACTGGACCGTGGTGACGGCACACGGCTGATCTGGTGATGGGAAGCCCACGGGGATGACAACTGAGCTGGCAAAAGGCACAAAATGATGTAAAAATAAACTATTATTTAAGAGAAAAAGGAAATGTATCAAACACTAACTCTACATGCTCCTCCAGAAATTATGAGAAGAGGAAATTCACCCTCATTCATTCTGCAAGGCCAGCATTACCCCCATACGAAGACATTACAAGAAAGGAACACATCCGGTCATGGTATTTCAAAAACACTGATGCGAAAATCCTCAGCATTATATTAACAAATCAAATCCAACAGTGTGTTTAAAAGTACACCCCATATCCAAGAAGAATTTATTCCAGGTATGCAAGACTGATATCAAGACATCTGCTAATCAATTCATGTAGTCCATCATACCAAAAGGCTAAAGAAGAAAAGCTAAGTGGTCCTATGTAGGAGAATAGTGTAACAAAATGTTAAAAGGGAAAAGAAAAGGACATAACTCTACGGTGATGGTGAGCCAGCAAAACCCACAACGACTATCTTGGCTATAGAAAGCTTGATAACACTCCTGGTCACGGCGAACCAAAAATCTAGAACAGCTATTTGGAAGAAGAAATGAAGAACCATCAGGGAAAGCCACCCACATGAAAAGCAAATGGGGGAAGAAACAGCAGGAATGGACAATCCAGGTATAAAAGGCAGAACAACAGGAAGCGGCCTAAACACCCCAAATGGGAATGGTCCAAACTCATCTACTAACAGGCCCAGGAGCGCCTCCCTGGTGGGCCTCTGCGCCATGAAACTGTCCGCAGCCACTGCCGTGGGAGATCGATCCCTGGCCAGGGGTGACCCCAGGGCGCAGCAGGCCCTCCTGTCTCCCCGCTGCTCCCCTCAACAGTGTGTTTCAGCGCTTCCACCTGTTCTGCTCCCCACTCTGTCTCTGGTGAATCCTCTCACCCCTGCACCTCTGGCCTGTGCCCCAGTTCTGGGTGAATACATCTTTTTTGAAGATAAAAAGTGGAGGGTTTCACAACATCACTTGTAGAAACGGACAAATCACTCAGAAAAAAAATTAAAACATGAAACAATAGCCATAAATGAAGTAACAAACCAGATGGATTTAATAAATATATACAAGTTTCCATCCCAAAGAAATGCATACTCATTCTTCTCAAGGGCACGTGGCCATCTCAAGGGTAGATCATGTGATGGGACACGCACAAGAAAAATCTTTTTAAAGAAACATATTAAAGTAGAAATTATATCAAGCATCTTCTCTGGTCACCATTCTATTAAACTAGAAATCAACCACAAAAGAAACCTGGAGAGACCCAAGCATGTGCAGACTAAACAAATGCTTCTGAGTAAGTCCTGGGTCAATAAAGGTAACAAAGGAGAAAAAAAGCGACAAAAACATTAATTCAAAAGGATACCTGCACCCCTATGTCTATGGCTGCCCCATTTACAATAGGGAAGATGTGGAATCAATCCAAACGCCCCAAAATAGATGACTGGATCAAGAAGATGGGGTCCATAGGCACGACAGAATATTACTCAGCAACCAAAAAGATAAACGCGTGCCTTTTGCAGTCACATGGATGGAGCTGGCAGGGATCGCGCTTCGTGAAATAAGTCAAAAGAAAAAGAAAAATACCAGATGGTTTCACTCACAGCAGGGGCGTAAGGGATCACGAGAAAAAAGAGAGAGAAGCAATTGTAACAAAGTAAAAACGAAAACCGACCGAAGGACTACAAACCAGAGACGTTCTACAGGGTCGGAGTGAAATAGGATCAAAACTGAGGCGGGAGGCGCGCGCACAGGGCCTAAGGTGATGGCGGTGGGTGAACTGGTGGTGGGAGGGCTGAGCGAGACGAAAAAATGTACAAAATGAAGAATGATGTAAAGTAAGTAAGTAAATGTATTAAAAAGATAACAGAGGAGAAAAATTATCTGGAGACGAACAAAAACGAAGAGACACTGAGGCACACGGGATGCACACAAGTAGCAGCAAGACACAAGCACAGGCCCTCCCCCGCCCCGCAGGGGTTAAAGCTGTCCGGCCCCTCAGCCGGAGTCCACCCCGGCCAGGGAGTGACCTGTCCTGCCCCACTGCCCTCTGCAGTGGGTGTCCCGAATCCACCCGCTCGCTCCCCACTCTGAGGCCTCTCGCCGCCGCGCCTGCGCCCCGCTCTGTGTGCACAGGACTGAGTGAATCAAGAGAGACAGCACCGGCGGCCGCTAGCTCGGCCGGCTGGGCCACGGTGCCAACGGACACGGGGCCAGTGCGGACACGGGGCCGGTGCGGACACAGGCGCACAGCGGAATCAAGAAAAACCTCGAATAAACGGCTCAATTGCAAGAACCGGGAAAAGAAGGACAAATGACACCAACAGTCAGCGTAGAGATGAGACAGAAACCAGACGGCCGCGGCCGAGACCAAGCGGCTCCGCGCCCCGGGCCGCCAGCGTCAGGGCTCGCGCAGAGCCTCACGTGGCAGCGGAAAGGACCAATCGGGTGCGAGCTGGAGCTGCGCGTGCCGAATGGTCCAATCAGACTGCCGGTGCGGTCAGCCCTGGCAGGCGCCCCGCAAAGCCCTATTGGGTAGCACGCACTTGGCGGTCGTGGAAGGGGCCAATCAGGGGCTCCGGGCTGGCGGCCAGCGGCCCAATCAGGCGTGTGGGCGGGGCTCCCACCCCGC
>NW_004567175.1:345177-347546 GCF_000260355.1 Condylura cristata | reverse complement strand
GGCGGCCAGTGGCCCTCCCCACTGACCAGCGCTGCCCAGCACTCCTGGGACGGGGGCGACCGTCACTGCCGCCGCGCCCACAGCGAGCTCCCCGGCTCCGTCTGAGACAAAGCCGCTGCCCTGCGCCTGGAGCCGGGGGCTCTTGCACTCGTGCGCAGTGCGACCCACGGACAGTGGCCCTTCGTCGGGCCTGTCCTCTTAGGCTCTAGCCCCAGAGGCCCCTGCGTGCGTGTTGTGTCCTAAAGCCGGCGTCTCAGACTTTCGGCCTTTGGGTGTGTGTTGGCGGCCCTGGTCTCAGCGCCCAGGCAGTGGGCGGCCGTTCAGTCCCCCCGCCCAGCCTCCTGCCTTGATGCCCCGTCCACTCCCATTTCAAAAATAAGTGCTGGTTCTTTGAAAGGGTCAGAAAAACGGATAAACCCTTAGCGAGGCTCATCATGAAGAGAGAAAACCCAAATAATCAGGCATGAAGCAGCACATCCTACAGGAAGGTAAACAGCAATGAGAGACTCCCGGGGACATCCACACGCAAGCACATGGGAGGAGCTAGGAGCATCAGGGGTGGGGCTCACACAGCACCCCAAGATCCAGCCAGGAGGGACGGACGGGGTGGCTGCACAGACCAGCCCCTAAAAGCAAAGTTCCAGCATGCGGCGGCTTCCCTGCTCAGTTCTACCAAACCAGCACCACGGCTGAAGACACACAGCTTCTGGCGTTTGCAAGGAGCCGCCCAAGCGCCTCACGAGGCCAGCGCCACCGTGAATCCAAACCAAGCAGCACAGAAGCCAACCGTGACCACCCCAGATGCAAACGCCCGCAACAAAGTCTTGGCGGATAGGGCCCAGCACCATGTGGGCCAGGATCAGCCCTCACAGACCCACGGTCCAGCGGGCTCATCCAGGGCTTGGCCGCTGGCTCAGTGCCTACGGTCTACGGCCACCACATCAGTAAGAGACGAAACCGCGAGATCACCTCGACAGGCCGAAAAAGCATTTGCCAAGATTCAGCGTTCGTTTATGAGGTCTCAATGAAATGGAAATAAAAGAAATGTGTGTCAGCCCAAAAAAGTTCAGCCGGGACAACTCGGGGACGAAGACTGGAAGCGTGTCCCTACGACCAGGGCAAGACAAAGCTCCCTCGGGGCCTCCTGAACTCTGTGCAGACCCCGTCCCAGCCAGCGCCGGGGACGGAGGGTGCAGGCTGCTCCGGGGCCCCCGCTCCTCTCACAGCACCAGAGGACTAGCCAGACTTTCATCCTTCGCTGCTGGGGTGATTCCGATCATGCTTCGTCGTGATCTTCCTTCGCCTCCGCCTGCCCCCGCCCCCCGCCATGCTCTGCCCACATGCTGTGTGAGGTCACCCTCGTCTCTGCGTCTGGGAACCTTCTGAGTCTTTGGCGCTTGTAGCTCAAGTTTTCCCTGATCCCTCAACTTCTTGACTCATTGTCTCCATGCTCTGCAGGTTTTTCGTTTGCAGTGTGTCCTTGGAATGCGGGGCACGCGGGCAGTGGGGTGCCTTCTGGTGGCTGTGTAGTATTCCACCGTGTGTACCGACCACATCCTCTCCCCCACTTGGCTGCTGGGCATGTGGGCTGTGCCCTGGCTGTGGTGAGCAGGGGGGCTGCAGTGAACACAGCCGCCAGGTCCCCTCCAATCAGTGTTTGTGTGTCCCTCGGGCAGGAGCGGAAGTGCTGGGTCACGTGGCGGCTCTAGTTCTGGCCACCTGAGGCTCCTCCACCGGCCTTCCCCAGCGGCTGGCCCAGGCGCTTCCCTCCAGCAGGGTGAGAGGGCCAGGCGTGGGCTCTTCACGAGGCCTCCCCTGAGACCAGGAGTCAGGCATTGAGCAAAAATGAACAATGTCACCATTTTAAGGGGGGGTGGCCTGGAGACCTGGCCAGCCCTCTGCTCCGCTTCCGCCCCTCTGGGCCAGGGAGGGCAACCCCCTGCCCCGTGCTTGTTCTGTGGGGGCGCAGCTCAGCGCTTGGTGCCCTGGCAGGGAAGGGACTCACGCCTTCAAGGACCGGCCCCCTCTTCCGCCAGACGCCCAGAGGCAGCCAGGCCCCAGAACCCCACTCTCCCTGCTGGTGCCCCCAGCCCTCGGCAGGAGCTCCATGCAGCCCCTCCCCAGGCTGGGGGAGCGCCTGCCCCGCCCCAGAAGCCCGCCAGAGCCAGGTGGGCTCTGCCCCTCCCTGGGCTCTGGCGTCAGGCAGGCTGGGGATGTGGCAGCCCACGCCCATGCCATGGCCCAGCGAGCATGAGCGGCCTGGGGTGTCAGACCAGGTGCGGTGAAATAGAGGGGCAGGCGGCTCAGAGCCGGAGGGGTCCCTGCAGGGGCTGGGGTGACGCCTGAGCCCCGAGGCGGGAAGAGGACTC
>NW_004567175.1:337325-339402 GCF_000260355.1 Condylura cristata | reverse complement strand
GGCGCGCGACGTCCTCACAGGCCCCGTCCAGGCCGTAGTGCTGCACGTACCTGCGGACGGCGGGCAGCGGTCAGGCCCCCAGTGGCCCGGGGGTGCGGGTGGGTGGCCGCCGCCTGCTGGCCCGGGCAAAGACGTGGCCAGTAGTGGGTGCTGTGTCCAGCCCCTCCCCTGGGGCCCACAGCCTGGGCCCGGTCAGCAGGCCACGGCCCACGTCTTGCTGCTGAGGGCACCCAGGGCCGGCGGGCCGCAGACGAGGGTCCAGGGCTCACGGCTCTGCCTGCCTGGACTGACGTCCGCCGCCAGGGCCGGGGACAGCGGCAGGCCGACACCAGGCGATGCGCCCCAGGCCGAGGACAGGACAGTCGGCCTCAGACACGCAGCTCCTGGACACCGGGAGCCTAAGGCCAGCTGACCCAGAGCTGCGGGCGACACGTGGCCGCCCCCCAGAGCAGGGCAGAGCGCCCCGCCCCGCCCCACCCCACCCACGGGCAGCATCCTCGGGGCCACCTGAGAGCCCACTTCCGGCAGGCAGGAGGCCAGGGCTGGCCCCAGGCCACTGCGCGGGGCCCAGGAGAGGGGGTGGACGGCCAGGCCCGGGCACCCACGCGGAGGCCGCAGAACAGGCCGCCTCGGCGCTGTCCCGAGGCGCCGGCCCGAGCGTCGCCCCACTCACCGGAAGAGCTGGTGCCGGTTGAGGGTGTAGAGCAGGTAGTCGGCCAGCGTCTCCTCGCCCACCAGGTGGTCCAGCACCGTCCCTGGCGCGGGCACGGAGGGTGAGCACCCCGGCGCCGCCACCCGCCCCCAGCAAGTCCTCCCGGCCGCGCCCGGCTCACCGCACAGGGCCAGCTTCAGGCCGGTCTCCACACTGTCGACGCGAGGCGCCAGCACGCCGGGAGTGTCCAGCAGGAACACTGGTGGCCGCTCACACACCTGTGGGCAGCGGGGCCAGCTGCTCAGCAGCCCAGACCCCTTGGCTGGGCTCCCCCCTCCCGTGCCCGCTGGCCCCGGGGACCCCGCCCCTGGCATTGCGGCCCCCTCCCCCCCGGAGCGGGACACAGCCCAGGACCCCTGGGGGCCGGCCTGGCGCAGGCGGCCACAGGCCCTCGCGGCCCGGAAAAGCGGCGTCTGCGGCAGCGCCGGCCCTACCTGAATCCTGGACGTCATGGCCCTGGTGACCCCAGGCTCGCCGCCCACCCTGGTGGCCTTCCCTGGGGGACAGAGGGGCCGACGCCCCACACTGAGCTCAGGCGCTGCCTGCCGGCGGGGTCCGACCCAAAACGCCCGGGCAGGCCCCACACCCCTGCCCAGTCCACTCAGCCTCCCGCCCACGTCTGACCGCGGGCCGCGACCCCGGGCGGGTCAGGTGTGGCTCTTGCAGGGTGAACGGGTGGCACAGAGGGCTGTGCCGGACCAGCCTGGCGCTCGGGGCAGCGGGGACCTCAGGGCACCTTTCTTGAGGTGCTGCCGCCGGAGGGCGTTGATGAGCGAGGACTTGCCCACGTTGGGGACCCCGATCACCATGACGCAGTGCTCCAGACGCTGCGGGGGAGGAGAGGTCAGCCGCCGCCCGGGCCCCTCACCCCCCGCTCCCCCCGCCAAGGCCCCACCAGGCCAGCCCTGGCCAGCCCAGGGGAGGAGGTGGGTCCCCCAGCCCCCCGCAGAGCCCCGCCTCCGAAGGGGACCGCCGGCCAACCCACCTCTGCCCGGTGGTAGCGGCAGCTGCTGGCGACCAGCTCCGTGACCAGGGGCACGATCTGCAGCAGAGCTGGGCCTCAGGCCGCCTGGAACCCGCCCGCCGGCCAGCCCCGCCCCTGCACCCCTCCACCCCCGCCAGGGCCGTGCAGGCCGCGAGGCCCCAAGTCCAGCAGGAAGGAGCCTGGACCCGGCCAAGTGCCCAGCAGGCGGGCTGGGGCGCCCCCAAGACAGACGGGCTGGGGGAGGCGCGGGAGCCCACCTGCCCGACGTTGCGATCTCTCACGCAGTCGGTGAAGACGACGCTGCGCAGCCCCTCGGCCTCCAGGCGGCGCGTGACTTCCTGGGGGAGGGGGCGCTGGGCAGGGCGGGGCGGCGGCGGCAG
>NW_004567175.1:335941-336409 GCF_000260355.1 Condylura cristata | reverse complement strand
CCCTGGAGCCCCGCCGGGGCCTGGCCGCAGACACCAGCTCCCGAGCGCGCCGGGCTGGCCCTCTTGAACACCTCCCGCGGGCCACTGCGGAGGGTCGGGGCCCCCTTGCTTCAAAGCCAAGAACCGGACAGGTCGGGGGGCTGAAACGGGCCGGGGACGGGGCCGGCAGAGGGGTGGGCCGACGGGGGCCCACCACGGGGAGGGCCTGAGGGTCCGGCTGCCCACTCGGTGGGCACCCGTGCACGGGCTGACAGCCCCCGACTTAGGAAACCCGGGTCTGGGCCCCCAAGTGTGGATGGAACCCGCCGTTCGCGCGTCGTGACCGGCCCCAAAGGATATGCGGGCGTCGTGCACCTCGAGGACACAGTCCACCAGCCTCAGGCTGCTCTGCATCTTCCTCAGCCCTGGAAAACAGGCGCGCGCTGGACAGGGCCGCGGGGCCCCCTCCCCAGACGCGGGGTTCAGCTG
>NW_004567175.1:332387-335099 GCF_000260355.1 Condylura cristata | reverse complement strand
GGCGGCGCAGGCCGTGGGGGCGGAGCTGTAGCGAGGACGGGGCGTGGCGACGCGCCGGGTGGGCGGGGCGACGCGCGGGAAGTCGGAAGTCCACGGGCCGGAGGTTAAGGCTTATTTTCAGTAATTCTCATACTCAGTAACACTCATTAAATTAAAAACTGTCAGTTCCAGGGTACAAGTAAGTGTAGTAGAATTTGGCAGTCCTGTCAATGTTTGGTGCCTTTTTACAAACCCGATTGGAATTTTTCGAAAGTTTCAATTCAGTGTTAATGTGGAACCTTCCTTTTCTCTCTCAACCACCCAGGACTCCCCGCGACCCGTAAACGCTCCCAGGAGGCGCAAGGGCTCGCTGCCGCCCGTCTGACCCCGGCCAGGGTGTGGCCCACTTGGCGCCGCAGGCCCCTCCTGACCCCGCTGCCCTGCCGAGGATGGGCGGCCGGGGCGTCGCCAGGCTGAGTCGGAGCTGAGGCCCCTGCCCGCCACAGGGCCCAGCCTCGGGGCCCCGGGGCCCAGCAGGGAGCAGATGGGCGGGTGGAGCGCAGCCCCAAGGCTAGGAGAGCAGCCCTGGGGTCCCCCCAGCCCCCCAGGGGGGCGCCGGCCTGCTGCTGCGTCCATCCCACCCTTCCGTCAGTGTCCTGACCCGCCCGGCCCTGGTGAACCTGCAGGTCTGTTTCCCGGGGAGACACTCGCCGGGAGCCGCCCCGGGCCGCTGGAAGGGGAGCCCTGGGGACACCTGTCCCCGCGTGAACCCCAGGGCCCGCACTCCGGGCCCACGAACTCCAAGAGCGACATCACCCTCAGCAGTGGACTTCAGTGGATCTGCCTGCTCTGCTCCCCATTTCGTCTCTGGGGAACCCTTTCAACCGCCCATCTCTGGCCTGCACCCCAGCTCTTGTATGCTTAAACAAATCTTCAGAAGAAAAAAAAGCTTCCCCAAAACTGACAGTTCTGCTAAACAAAACTTATTAAGGCTCTTCACTCCCCAGCCCCCCTCACGAGAAGCCCCCAGGATCTCAGCAAAAACCACCACCGCTCACCCTGACGGCCCCTACAGAGTCAGACCCAGCCCACAGCTCTGAGGGGCCTGGTTGACCAGGAGGCCCCAAGGCCCGTTGGAGCAGGACAGGGCAGCCCGTGGCCCTGGAGCGAGGGCGCCAAGCGCAGGATCTGCATAAGCTGGGCCTCCCGCTAAGGGGACAGAGGGCCAAGCCCTCGCCTGAAGGCAAAATGACACAGGACAACGGACAGCGGGCACGGGTGGACGCCTTTATGGGGCGCACGCCAGCAGCACCCCACCCCGAGCTCGCTGGCTGCATGGCAAGACGTGAGCGCTGACCGCTTGGCTTCCAGCAGGAGGCGGTCACCAACACCCCAAACCTGAAGCCGGGCTGAGCCTCCCCAGCCAGAGGGACAGCCCGCCCCTCGGGAGGCGGCGCGGGTGCGGCCGGTGGGGGCTCAGCGCCCTGGCGCCGCCGGCTGTGCCTGCGGGTCCCTCAGCGCGATGAGCCGATCGGCCTCCCTCCAGCCGGACAGCAGCGCCCCGTGCGTGGTGGAGTAAAACGTCCGGTGCGTGGCTTCCCCCGCGAACAGCACCTGCAGCTGCGGAGAAGGGTGGGCACGGGCGTCCGGGGAGGGGGGGGCGGGAAGACGAGGCCCGGCCCGGACGCCCGCTCCGAAAGCCCGGGAGGAATCCCTGGGAGGTGAGTGGGGGCGGGGCGGCTGCAGCCCGAGGACACAGGGTCAGAGCACACGCGGACACGCAAGTCCGGGAGGGGGTGGGACAGTCCGCCAGGGCCTCAGCCCAGGGAAGGCAGAGCTGGGCGTCGGGACGCCCCTGCGCAGGCGCAGGCGAGGGGCGGGGCGGGACTGCTGAGCCGCCTCTGCCAGGGCAGCCTGCCATGGCGCAGTCGGCTGCAAACACCGGCCCGGGGCCGGCCTGCGCCTGGGGGGGCCGGGGGCCTGGAAGCAGAGCTGACCGGCAGGCAGCGGCGGGAGGTGCCGCCAGCGGAGCCGGGAGCCCGCCAGGCGTGCACACGCACTGCACGCTCACACGCCCTTGGGGCGCCCGGCCCATGGCACCGTGCGGGCCAGAGCAGGGGCCGGAACCCCACGCCCAGCGCCCCTCGGGAGTGCCGTCCCAGGGAGCAGTCCGGGGCAAGGCCCGAGGGGCGAGGATGGCGGCGTCTAAGCGACACGGGGGACGGCAGCCGGGATGGCGGTGCCTCCACGCCCCAAGGGGGCTGCTGGGAAGCGCCAGGACGGGGGTGGGGGCGAGTGAGTGGCACAGGTGAACCTGAGGGGCGGACGCCGGAGGGGCAGGTCCCGTCTGCAGGGCCCCAGGACCCCACCTTTCAAGATGACTTCTGGGAGTGTCCTGAGTCAAGGGCTCTGCCTCCCGTGCGCCCAGCAGCCCCGCGGAGCGCCCCCACAAGAGCACCCCCATGGAGCACCACCACGGGACCACCCCATGAAAAAACCCACGGGGCACCCCTGCGTCAGGGCCCCGCCGCCCATCAGCCTACGCTGCCTACCTGGGCCTGGGCTTCCTCGCCGTCCAGAGGCAGGGGCTGAGCCAGCAGGTCGATGTCCTCCCCGCTGCTGCCCACCGCCACGTAGCTGTAGGAGCCCCTGGTGTAGGGGGCGCTGTGCCAGCGGGACCGCCGCACGGCCAGGGGCGGGGGGAGCTGCGGGTTCCCTGCGGGGAGGCCCGCG
>NW_004567175.1:331082-331577 GCF_000260355.1 Condylura cristata | reverse complement strand
GCCAGGGCCACTCCCGTCTGGAAGGGGCAGCTCTTCCATGGCCTCGCGCCCGTGTCCACTCCCTCCTGCTGCCCTCGAGGCCCCGCTTCCAGGGGCTCCGCTGCGGCCTGCCCGGGGCCTGAGGCGCCCAGGGCAGCCGGCACAGGAGCCCGGGAATGGCCGCGGGGCCGCCGTACTTGCAGGACGGCAGGACCAGGAAGCCGATGAGCCGCTGCACCCAGGCGTCCGGCGGCGGCGCGGCCGCGGGCCCCAGGGGCGAGGCGCCCTCCCACAGCAGCTGGATGTGCTCGCAGCCGGGGTCCCAGAAGGGCTCCTCGAACTCCAGGAAGATCTTGTTGTTGGTGCCGAAGCCCAGTCTGCGGGCCGCGTCCGCCTTCCCGGGGGGCAGCGGGGGCCGGAAGAAGGAGTCCAGCCGCGCCTTGAGGAAGCCTGGAACGCACAGCCGGCTGCGCTCGCCCCAAGCCCCCACGCCGCGCCCCGCCTGGCCACGGGAGG
>NW_004567175.1:327733-328411 GCF_000260355.1 Condylura cristata | reverse complement strand
GTGCGCCGTGTGCGTGTGGTCTGCAGCTACAGAGCACCCCTGTGCCCATCATCGGGTGTTTTTCCCGTTGAAACAGGGGAGACAAAGGCCTCCCCCGCCTGAGGGTCGGGACCCCGGGACTGGGGGGCGGCCTGGAGTTCGGGGGGGCCGGCGCGGGAGGGTGCGGCTGCGGCGGGCGGGCAGCGGGCACTCACCCGGCCAAGGTGCAGTCCAGCCCGGGCAGCACAGTGTACTCGCCGAAGGGGCCGAGGGCCAGCAGGTCCAGGCTGTGGGTGCCGCTCACGCAGCACTCCACGTTGAAGAGGCTGCTCAGCACGGCCAGCTTGAGCGCCTGCGTCTCCCGGCCCTCCGTCCAGCCGGCCATGTGCTGGCGCACCCCCTCCCTGAGGAACGCCCCGACGCTGGGCGCCGGGGGCCCGGCCGCGGGCAGGAACTCCCGCGCCCGGTCGACGAGGCCGTGGTACAGACCGGTCACCTCGGCCACCAGCTGCGGGCTCACGCTGGCCCCAGAGCCAGTGTAGCTCACCGAGGGCAGCCCCAGGTGGCCCCCGGTCTCCACCCGCTGGTTCTCCTCCGACAGCTCCTTCTCCCCCAGCAGCCCGAACTCGGCGGCCAGCTGGAAGACGGGGTTGCCGGGCGAGGGCCCGTGGATCCAGTGGGCGCCCACCTCCAGCACGC
>NW_004567175.1:325752-326891 GCF_000260355.1 Condylura cristata | reverse complement strand
TCGTGGGGGCCGCTGGGCGCAGCCTCCGCCTCCGGGCGGGAGAAGCCGGTGCCCGGCAGCTCAGGGACTGCGGGGGTGGGCAGTGGGGTCCCGGCCGCAGGTGGGCGGTGAGGGCGCCCCCACCCGGCCAGACAGCCGCTCCTGGGGGACCTGCACCTGCAGTAGCATCGTGGGGGCTGGCCACGCTCCGGGGAGCCCAGAGCCCAAGGCAGGGGGTGCGCAGGAAGCCCCTCCAGAGGGCCCTTCTCTGTCCACCGCGGCGTCTGCCTCCGGCTTCCCGCTGGGGGCAGCATCAAGGCCGCCAGCGGCCCAGCCTTAGCGGGAACGCTCCGTGGGCCTTGCGTGGCCAGGACCAGCACACTCGCTGGGCAGGCACTGTGCGCATGCATCTGTCCCTCCATGGACAGGCCCCAGCCTCCAAGCTGACCCCTGAGCTGTCCACTCTCCTCCTCTGACAGGCGCCAGGGTGTTGTGAAGTTGAGGGGTGGCCGCGGTGAAGATGGACGCCCAGAGGGCACCGCAGGCCCAGACGAGGAGCTTCCTGCGCCCTCTCACTCTGGTCTGCCTGGACAGTCCAGACCGAGCCCCCCTGGCTGGCGGCCTCTTCGGCCCCGCCCTGCCCCTCCAGATCGCTGTGAGGCAGAGTGCACCCTGCAGCTGCGGGGCTCAGCAGAGACGGGGCCCAGACTCCAGAGCAAAGTGGCTGCTGGTCCCCAGGTCCCTCCCAGGCAGGGGCCCTGATGTGACCCCTGGCGCCTGCAGGGGAGTGTGACGCACTCTCCGCCAACAGAAAGACGCCAGGATCTATCTTCTTCTGGACCCTTTATTCTTCTCTCGCTCTCTCTCCCTCTGCTTGCTTGCTTGCTTCTCTCTCTCTCTCTCTCTCTCTCTCTCTCTCTCTCTCTCTCTCTCTCTCTCTCTCCTCCTCCTCCTCTCTGCTGCCCCCCCCAGTCTGTTATGGCAGTTGCTTAAATAGCATTCATTGACCAATCAGAGCACTGCTCACTTGTACATTGACCAATCAGAGCACTGCTCACGTGTACATTGGCCAATCAGAGCACTGCTCACGTGTACAACAAGCCGGTTTGGCTGCTGAATCATGGGGCTGGAGTCCCGGGCACCCCAACAGGGGAGGCCCC
>NW_004567175.1:319161-322179 GCF_000260355.1 Condylura cristata | reverse complement strand
ACCCCGCCCTGCCGCCGGCCAAGCACCCCCACTGTCGGCCCTGTCGGCGCGGGCGCCCCTTGGGCCGCCGCTCTCAGTCCCGGGAGGCGGAAGTGGCCCCTGGACTGCCGCTGACCAGGCCCTCCTGGGCCACCTGTCGTGTCTGTGGAAGCCCTGGAGGCACCGGGGCGACTTCCGGGGGCTCCCCTTGTTTTGCAGCTGGGTGGGGGCTGCGAGCTCGCCATGATGTGCGACATCATCTATGCCGGGGAGAAAGCCCAGTTCGGGCAGCCGGAAATCCTGCTGGGCACCATCCCAGGTGGGGGCCCCGCTCTCCCCACCCCGCGGGACCTACCTGCGAGGGGGAGGGGCGTACGGGGGCCAGACGGGAGGGGCTCCCCCACCCCTGCCCTGGTGGCTGCCTGCCGCCCCGGCACCTGCGGCGATGCGACCTGGAACCGCGTCCCGCAGGCGCAGGGGGCACCCAGAGGCTGACCCGCGCGGTCGGGAAGTCGCTGGCCATGGAGATGGTCCTCACCGGTGACCGGATCTCTGCCCAGGACGCCAAGCAGGCAGGTGGGCCAGGCCCCGCGGCACCAGGTGGGGACAGGCGGGGCCCCACACGGCCGGGGCCTTTGGGGGTGACGGTGACGCCGGGTCCCTCTCCGCAAGCTCGTTGAGGGGCCCCAAGTCCCCTGCCAGACCGGCAGCCGCAGCCTGTCTGTGCCTCAGGCCTGGTGAGCCGCATCTTCCCTGTGGAGACGCTGGTGGAAGAAGCCGTCCGCTGCGCAGATAAGATCGCCAGTAACTCGAAGATCGTCGCGGCCATGGCCAAGGAGTCCGTGAACGCAGGTGACCCCGCGGGCCGCAGCTCTGGTGGCCTGGCCCCGGGGCGGGCGAGGTCGTGCTGGGGGCAGGGAGCTGACGGGCCGCAGCGCCTGTGCTGCCCCGGGCAGGCGGTCAGCCGCCAGTGCCCGGGCGCCTCAGTGGGTGATGGTCAGCGCTCACAGGCCGGACAGCACACTGCCGCGCCCCGTGTGCAGGGGACGCGGGCCCGGCCCCCCCTGGGCCCGCTCCAGCCGGGCGCCGCAGACACTCCTGGTTTCCCCTGCAGCTTTTGAGATGACCTTGACGGAGGGAAACAAGCTGGAGAAGAAGCTCTTCTACTCGACCTTCGCCACCGTGAGTGGCCGCGTCTGCGTGCGGCGCGGCCTTGGCTGACGTGGGCCTGGGCCCCGGGCAGAGCGGGCCGGGCCGTGACCCCACCCCTCCCCACAGGAGGACCGCAGGGAGGGCATGACGGCCTTCGTGGAGAAGAGGAAGGCCCGCTTCAGGGACCAGTAGGGCCGCCTGCTCCCCGGAGTCGCCTCGCCAGGCGCCGACTGCCACCCCGTCAGCTCGGGCCGGACCTTCTGCCACCTTGGTGCACTGGCAGCAGGGCGCCCTGGGGCCGGGCTGTGGGCCATAAACGCCGCCTCCCCGCCGCCCAGCGTCCTTTCTGTTGGGGTACAACGTGCGAGACCAAGACGTGCGTCCTGACCTCAGGGCCAGTGGCCAGCCGCACAGCAGTGCTGGCGCCCGGCCTCGGGCCTCCCGACCCCTCCTGCCTCCCTCTCCGCTCTGGGCTCGCTCGGGCTCAGGGGCGCGTGTGGCTCCTGGCCAGCAGGACGCCGTGAGGGTGGGCCGGCCCCTCCCGAGGCCCCTGCACGCCTCAGCCCCACCCCGGGCGTGTGCCCCGTCTGGGCGCAGAGCCCAGCGGTCAGACCACATGGGAAGGGCCAGAGTGGGCAGCCGTGCGCTCCGGGGAGCAGACGCGGGCGCAGGGCCCTGGTAGGTCCGAGTGCGCAGCGTGGGCGCCTGGCAGGACCGGGGCTGGGGCAGGCTCCGGCCGCACCCCCATCCAGCCTCACGCTGGTCCCCCATGACGCGCCCAGTCTGGCAGGAGATTCCCTCGGGCCTCTCAGAGAGGACGTTGCCGCCCTGGCCTGGGCCTGGACAGCCGGGCCTGCAGGTCTACACAGTCACATGGGCCGAGGGGGGCTGCACCCGCGGGGGCCTGGTACTGCCTGGGGCGGGGCCCCAGCACCTTCCTCCCTGCTGCTCAGCCGGGCCCTGCTGTCCAGTGTGCCCTTGCCTGGTGGCCAGGTGGGGCAGGTGGCCTGGGCCATTGCTGGGGTGCAGGGGTGGCCCAAGCTGGCCGCGTACTGGCAGGTGTCGCCAACTCGCTGACACGCAGCAGGGCCTGCGGGTCTGGCTGACCGTGGCGGCCTCCTGGCCCGTCGGGCCTCCTGGTGTGGGCCAAAGCAGCTGCCGTCAGAAGACAGGCGACCTCAGTGCACCTCAGCGGAGCCTCGGCCCCGCGCTTGCCAGAAGTAAGCGCAAGGGCAGCCTGGCCTGGCCAGCTGAGCCGCAGGGCCTGGGGCCAAGGGGAGAGGCCCAAGGACGGTCCTGTCCCCGCGTTGCAGCCGCTGGGCTAGCACCAGCCTGGGGTGGGGGGGCTGCTCTCAGGGCCCTGGCTGGGCACCCAGCCTGGCCCCCAGAGCCCTCGAGGACACTGATGGGACGGTGCTGGGCCAGCAGGCTCCACCTGGCACAGCCCAGTGCAGGGCCTCCGCTCTGAAGGGCGAGGCCAGGCCCGGGTGGACTGGACTCCACATCAGACAGCTCCCACTGGGCGGGCAAAGTCCTTGGGAGTAGGGCCCCCCGGGTGTGGGCCGGGGCGGGGTGGGAGGCAGAGGGCTTGGTGCTGGGCCCCTGGGGCCACAGGTGCCTCTGGCCTTGGGGTGGGGGAACAGAGTGGCCAGTGCCGCAAGATGGGGCCCAGCTGGGAGCATGGGCAGCCCTGGCCGTGGAGGGGGCAGGGCACCCGCCACGCGGGGTCACGCCCAGCATGGCTGGCCCAACTTCACCAGGGCCCTTTGAAGAGGCTCTGGGGGGACAAGGGCGAACCCCCTCCAAGATCCACGGTCCACAGGGCAGGGGAGTGCACTTCCACACCCCCCTCTGGACAGGGGTTAGGGCAGGAATAGCCCCTGTGTC
>NW_004567175.1:313254-318066 GCF_000260355.1 Condylura cristata | reverse complement strand
GGGGGCGGGCGAGGCGCCCGCGCTGAGTGTCCCGCCCCGCTGTCCAGTGCTGGCCGATGCCAACTTCCCGGCGGCCTCCGTGTGCCGGTGCGGCCCCGAGGAGATCCGCGCCAGTGGTGAGTGGCCGCGGGGAGGCCCAGCCCGGTGAACCCTGGGCCTTCTGCTGCAACTTAGAGCCCACTGGGCGCCCCCCACGCCCCACGGTGGTGCCCGGCGCCAGAACTGGGGGAGGGGGGCTGTTCTGAGGTTCGGGGACCTGCAGGGAGGGCCCCCGTGTGCAGACCCAGGCAGTGCCTGCACCCCACGATGTGTGAGGAGCCAGGACCCTGCAGTTAGACCCCTGCAGCACGGAGCATGGGGTGGCCGGCCCCTCTGGACGGAGCTGGCTGGACCCCGCTCCCTGGGGTGGGCTCGCTCCTGCACGGGCCCTGCGCCCCTTCCCCACTGCGGCCACAGGCCGGCCTGCCGGACACCCCAAGGCGCAGCACAGCTCCCGAGGTGGCGCCCGGCAGTGGGGCGCCTCACCCTCAGAACCCACTTCACTGGGCTTTCCAGCGCCCCGAGGACCAGGCCGCGGTCAGGGGATCCGGCGCCCGGCAGGCTGCGGGCGTCCCCTGCCACCGGGCACTTCCGGCCAGCACCTCGCTGGGCCTGCGGGGCTGCCAGGGCACACAGAGTCCACCTCAGCGCTGCCCCGCGCAGGCCACATGCGAGCGGCCCCAGTGGCCCAGGCCCAGTCCACCCGTTTGGCCAGGCCCAGTGTGCTGGGGTGGGGGTGGGGGGTCTGGGGGCGGCGGCGGGCGGGGCTGAGCCGCCTCCCCGCAGGCCTGGGCATCCCCCAGCTCCTGGAGGCTGTGCTGCAGCTGCTGCCGCTGGATACCTACGTGGAGAGCCCGGTAGGCCCGCGACTCCCCCCCGCCCCTCTCTGGGCCTGGGCCCCGCCTGCTGGGGGGGCCGTGTCCCAGCGCCCCCGACCCCAGCGGAGTGCTGACCCCGCGCAGGCCACGGTCATGGAGCTGGAGCCCAGGGACGTGGAGAGGGGCCTGCAGACCCCGCTGTGGGGGAGCTACCAGTCCATCCTCCGCAGGGCCGGCTGTGAGGTGAGTCGGGGCCCACGGGCGGGCGAAGGGCCGCAGCTGGGCCCCGGCCCCCCGGAGGCCGGACACGACGCGTGGGGCCCACCGGTGGCCTGCCGGGCCACATCGGCTCCACGGGGACCACAGAAGTGCACCCGCGGGGCCTCGCCGCGGGCAGTGGCTGGGCCCGCCGGCCCCCGCGCCCCGGGCGGGGCTCACTGGCCACCCTGCCTTCCAGAGCCCGCTGGGCAGGATGGACAGGTTCGCATTTTACCAACGGGCCAGGAAGGCGTTTGCTGTGGTGGCGACCGGGTGAGTCCTGCGGCCGCGCTGCGGGCCCGGGTTCCGGCAGCAGCGGGCCGGGCTCACCTGCGCCTCCGCCCTCTGTGCAGGGAGACGGCCCTCTACGGGAACCTCATCCTCAAGAAGGGGGTGCTGCCCCCCGACTCCTTGTGCCAGGCCTGACGAAGACCCCGGGCGGTCGCTGCAGAGGGCCGGCCCCGCTGGCGGGGCGGGAGGCCCCGCTCCTGAATACAAAGGCGAAGCTCCGAGCTCTCTGCCACGTCAGTTTGGCCTGTCCACGCGCTGTCGGCAACACCGGGCGGGCGCCCCGAGGTCCCTGCTTGGAGCCGAGCTCCACAGGCCCAGACCCCGGCCGGCGGGTGGGGCCTGACGGCCGCCGGGCGTCCTCAGAGGCGTGGGGCGTTGGCCCCAGCCCCGAGGTCGAGAGCAGCTGGCCCCTGCTCGGACACCCTGGGAGGTGGCCAGAGCTAGGGTCCTGGAGGGGGCAGGGGGCAAGGGGCAGCTTGGTCCCTCTGGCAGCGCCGGGCAACAGCCCCAGGGGCCAGGCCATTCTCACGCAGGGGCCGAGTCGCTGGAGCCACCTTGGGGAGGGCTGAGGCGGAGCGGGACAGCCACAGGGCAGCCCCAGCCAGGCGCAGACCGGGGCTGGCCAGGCCCAGGTCCTGTGCCCCGAGCAGCGTCTGGGCTCAGCTCTGCGGCTGCAGCCCGGGGTCCTGCCGGGCTGCTGCACCAGGCACCGGCCGTGGCCCCTGCCCACCGCGGCCGCTGCCCAGCAGGCTGGCCCAGGACTCATGGCACAGGCGGACGTGGCCCTTGTTGACCTGGGCAAGTGGTGGAAACGTGCTGGGGTGCAGGGAAAGAGCCTCCCCGGGCCCCCGTACTTGCGGGAGCAGCCAGTCAGCGCTCCCTGCCCCCTGCCCCAGAGCCTGGGCATGCCCAGCCCTGCCTGGCCCCAGCATGCGCCTGCTTCCTGTGCTGTGACTCAGCGCCAGCCAGGTGGTGGCCACCTTGGGCAGCACCTGGCTGCCCGCCCTCCTGCCCCAGCCGGCGTGTCCCGAGCTCCTGCCCCACGCGGCTGTGTCCCTGCCAGGGGGCAGGCAGGTGCCCTGGCGGTCTGCGCCTGGGGATCCCGTGGACGGTCCCGCCCAGCCCCCACTGAAGACACCGGTGTGCGTGGCAGGGTTTATTGGGCCCCCTGGGAGGGCAGGGCGCCCCCGGCCGCGTGGTGGATGTGGTCCCGGTCGGGCTCTGGCCCCCGGAGCACCTGCCGCACCAGCAGCGCCCGAGGCGGGGGCTGCTCCTGCTCCAGGGCCCCCTGGAACGAGGGGTGGTACTGGTGGTCGCGGTCGGGCTCGGGGCCCGGCATGGGGCTCCGGAGGTGACCCAGCACGTCCTCAGCCGCCTGCAGGGCGCCGGCACCTGGGGACAGGGCAGAGGGGTGTGGCCTCAGTGCCTGCCCTGTGCGGGAGGGGGCTGGGGGGTAGGGGGGCACCGACCTTCCTGCCCTTCCTGGTGGGCGGCCAGGAGCTTCAGCCCCGGAAGCAGCTGCAGGAGCGGGCTGCCATCCTCGGGGGGCAGCAGGCCGCCGCCAGCCCGGACGTGGCCCTGCGGAGCCAGGCGGGGTCAGCTGCGGGCTGGGGACGCCGCGGAGCACCCCCCGGGAGGACCCCCAGGGTGGGGTGGGCGCGCCAGGAGGAGCCATCTACCTGGGGTGCAGCTGCGGATGCGTCCAGCAGCAGCGCCACCGCCAAGCCGGTCAGCAGGAGAAGCCTGGGGGGCGCGCGGGTGAGGGCACCGGGCTGACCAGGGCGCCCCCACCGCCCGCCCCCCAGGGGCGCCCGTCTGGTGGAGGGGGGCGAGGGTGCAGGGCTCCGCCGCCGCGGTGGCCGGCACGCTGAAGCGCCCGCGGAGGCGCGGGGCGGCACAGGGCACGCGCGGCGAGTGCGCGGCCAGTGCGCGGCGGGGTGGGCCTGCTGCGGCCACGCCCCCACTCCCGATCCTGCACACCCGCGGGCTCCGCCTGCCGCCACTGCGTCTGCAGAGGCTCCGAGGCCGGGTTAGGTGGGGCGTCCCCAGGGGTCAGCAGGGGCCTGGGGCGCCCCAACGCCGCCCCACGGAGACCTTTGCTCCCCTCTGTTGACGCGGCAAGGGAGCAGGTCTCCCCTGCACACTGGGAGTCAAAGGGCGCAGGCGGGGCTGGATCTCGGGTGCTGGCCAGGGCGCGCCCAGCCGGCCACCTCTCTTGGGCATCAGATCCCAAGCTAAGGTCGGTTCTGGGTTGACGGGTGGCCACGCCCCCAGGGAGGCCCAGCACCCCCATCCGTGGGCCCCCTGCAGCCCTCTCCAGATTGGGCATCCAGAGGTGCCAAGGAGAAGCCACCCCCTACGGGAAAGGGGTGGGGGCAGGGGCGCTGTCCCAGGCCCAGTGGGAGCCCGTGTTTCTCTGGGCCTCACTGGCCGCCTTCCAGGACAAGCCCCCCACCCTTGGGCTGCCTGTTCCTCCGTGCCCGCATCTGGGCAGTCAGACCTGCCCCCGGGGGGCGCCAACCCCGTTTTGGAGGCTCCCAGGCACAGGTGGGCTCTCACGGAGGCCCTGGGGCCTGGCTGAGCCCAGAGCAGGCGCGGTCGGGAGGAAGGTCGCGGGCGCTGGCACCCCTGGCCCAGCCTGGGCCTCCCTGCCCCCCCCAAGTCTCCCCAGCCGGACTCCCCGGGGTGGGCGTAGGCGGGGTCCAGCAAGGGACCCAGTCTGGGAGGTGAATCGGGCTGGGGGCGTCGGCCCTACCTCCCCATGTCGGGGTCCAGGTCCGTGCAGCAGGGCAGCAGGGAGGCGGGGGCCCGCAGCCGTGCACCGCGCAGCGCCAGCAGACGCTCGTGCCGGGGCGCCGGGCTTTATGGCTCCCTGGGCGTGTCGGACAGGTGGGGCAGGGCCGCCCCACCCCGCCTGGCCCACTGTGCCCGGGGCGCCCTCCCCTTGTGCTGCCGCAGTGTCCCACAGGCTTCGCTCTGTGCCGGCCATGGACCCCGAATTCATGGCGAGCCTGCCGGGGCGCCACACGTGCTTGGGCGGGCCCTGGAGGCCCCGCACCCCATGTCCACGCCCGGGATTTGACCCTCGGGCCGTCAGCCCAGGGCCTCTGCTGGTCTGCTGCTCAGGGGTGCGGGGTGCAGCGCAGAGCTCAGGGGGCCAGATGGTGGGCGCAGGCTCTGGGCCTCGGTGCTCGGCTCCCTGGGGGCGGCCAGCGCCCCTCCTTGGGTGTCGGACCTCACGGCCTACAGGAGGCCACTTTGTCCCAGACCCCCAGGGGGGCTGTCGCCCTGGGCAGCACCGCGGGCCAGGGGCAGGTGCGCCCAGTCACAGGATGGACCAATCAGGCGCGAGCTGTGAGCTGATTGGTGTCCTGAATGCTCCAATCAGGCGTGTGGGCGGGGCCCC
>NW_004567175.1:310238-312146 GCF_000260355.1 Condylura cristata | reverse complement strand
CCGTCTCCACCTTCCTCCCCGTGAGCCGGGCGAGGGCCGGGGCGCCGGGTGGGAGAGGGAGGGGCTCCCGGGCTTCTCCCCCGGGAGCCTGCCGCCGTACCCGGCTGGCCTGCTGGGGCGGAGGGGGCGTTGGGGCGAAGCGCAGCCTGGACCTTCCGCGAAGGCCGAGGGTGTCCAGCCTGGAGCACACCCGTCGTGCCGGGGGCGCTGGTCCTCAATGGGGGGGAGGGCTCGGCCTGCGTAGGCCCCTCCCGCGAGCCGGCTGCACCCCTGCGGGTCCCAGAGTCGCTGGAGCTGGACATGCCCAAGAGGGGTGCCAGTTCCAGGCTGTGCGTGCCGTTGGGGACAAGGGAGAGAAGCGGGGCGGCCCACGTGGGGCCGGTGGCCAGGAGACGGGAAGGGGCCTTTCTCCCAACCGCCTGCTGCGGTCGGTCGCAGGCGGCCCGCGGCCCCTCCCCGTTGCCGGGGCCTCTCAGCCTGGGCCGCCCCCAGCCCCACCTGCCCAGGAACCCGAGCCAGAGCGCGGTGCCCGCGCGGGGAGGGGGGCGGGCCGCTCCCGGGGCCCAGCCGAGCCACGTCCGCCCCTCCCCGCGTGGCGCAGCTGGGGGGGCTGGGGCGGGACCTGCGCCTATCCCCGGGGTTCTCCTTGCGCGCCCCCCAACTCCCCGCCCAGCTGCACAGGCCGGTGGCAGGGACCTGTGCCCACTCCCCAAACCTGCACGAAGAGGGAGCCACCCTGCGCGCGGCCACCGCGGAGCCGGTGACCTCGGGGGGAGAGGGGGCGGGGGCACGACGCCCCGACCCCAGGGCAGGCCGACCCGTGGCACCAGGACTCACACAGAAGCAGGAATGGCGCAGGAGCACGGTCCCCCACCCGCGCCCCCACCCGCGCCCCCTCGCGGGAGCCAGAGGCCCGGCCGCTGGGGCCCAGCCGCCTCTCGGCCTCCGCTGCCCCAGCAGATGGGTCCACGCGGCGGGTGGCCTGCAGGGAGCCCGGAGCCAGGGGTTCCTGGAGGAATGTGGTCTGCGCCCCGGGGCCAGGGAGTGCCCATCTGCCCTGTCGCCTTGGGGGTGACCCCTGCTGCTACTAGTGCAGAGGGGCCCAGAAGCCCCCACCCCGGGAAGACTGGGGGTCGGGGAGGGGAGCTCCGCAAGGCGCACGTACCCCAAGGGAAGTGCCGCCGGTGCGCCCCACGCCGGGTGCGACCTGGCCCCCAGAGCTCTGCCCACCCTGCCTGGGGGCGCCGCCGGGCGGGCCGGGACCGGAGAGGACGGGGACACAGTGGCCACCAGCGCTGAGTGGGCGGCTCGCGGAGGCCTGGGGGGCGGCGGGCAGGGTGTGGCCTGGCAGGGCCCTGCACACTGGACAGGCCCCGCTCGGGGTGGGCATCTGGGGTGCTGGGGCCGGGCCCCCACCCTTCCCAGCTGGCTATGGGGGTCCAGCCCCTGCGGGGTTCGGCGGCCCACCCCAGCAGCCTCCGGCCAGCGATGCCCTTTAGTGTTGGCCCTGAACGCGCCTCGCGGCCTCAGCGGCAGGGGTAGCAGGCCCTGGGCGGTGCCCCCAGACACCAGAGTCTGCACCCCTGAGCAGAAGCTGTGGCCATGGGGGACCGGCCGGCAGAGGACAGGTCAGGCTGCAGCTGTCACTCGGACAATCGCCTGCCGGCAGCTGGACAGCAGTGGCCGGGGAGGGGGGCGTTTCCCCAGAAGCCTCGTCAGGCACAGCCAGTGCTGACCGCTGAGGCGGGAGCCCCCACTGGACGGCTTCTGCGGCCTTGAGGGAGGGCGGGGCCAGCCCCCTCCTGGACATCAAGGATCGGCCACGGCACCTCCCACGCCCCCTCCCCAAGGAGCTGCCACCCCTCCAGCCCTCCCGAGGGGGCGGCACCTGCGCTGTCTGGGGGGGGG
>NW_004567175.1:308346-309630 GCF_000260355.1 Condylura cristata | reverse complement strand
CTGCTGCGGGCCAGCGCCCCCCATGGCTGCACACACGCTGGGGGGCACCCCAGAACCCCCAAACCTGCTTGTTTTAAATAGGCTCTGCCGCCCGGCATGGACACAAACACGTAGACCTTTGGGGGGGGGACCCGCGAGCCTTGGCGAGTCCTCGGGCTGGGCTAAGCTCCTTCCTGCGCGCCCCAAGAAGGGGGTCGCAAGCAGAGCGTTGGGGGGGGGACGCGAACCGAACAGACGCCCCAGCCAGGGCTCCGCTCCGTGCTGCCTGCCTTCGCTGGGGAGGGAGCCTGGAGCCCCCTCTCCCTGGGGACCGCCCTGTTGCACAGGCTGGGGGGGGCTACTTCCCTGAGGAAGCTCCCCGCAGCCGTGCGCCCCCCGGTGGGGTGGGGTCAGCCCCGCCGGCCGCCTGGCACAGCGCCAGGGCCGCTCCCCAGCGGGACCCGCGAGGTGGCGTCCCAGTCACGCTCGTGGGGCGCGTCGGGCACTTGGGGGCCCGGTCAGGCTGATGGACACCCTGCTCCTTGGAACTTGGGCTGATGGGCACCCGGCTTTACCTCTGCACTGCCCCTTGCTCCGGCCTCCGGCCGCCTGCGGTCTGCTGGCCAGCACCGCCCTGTGCGGCTCAGGCCTGGGGCTGGACTCGCAGCCCGCCCTGGGGGGCTGGTCTGGCCGTCCGCAGCCGCGGCCGGGCCCTGCTGCCCGAGGTCCTCCTGCCCCAGCGGCAGGGCGTGGCCTGCGGGCAGTGACCCTGGCCTGCTCCACAGGACAGGGCCTGTCGCCATGGTGAAGCTGGGCTGCGGCTTCTCGGGGAAACCAGGCAAAGGCGCCGGAGGCCAGGATGGAGTGGCCACAGACAGTGTCCCTCTGATCAGCCCCCTGGACGTCAGCCAGCTGCAGCCGCCCTTTGCTGACCAGGTGAGGGACCTTCTCAGTCTCCCCGGAGAACAGACAGGGCCGAGGGTCACCCAGTGTGGCTGCATCCGGGGCTGGGCCTCAGCTCCCTGCCGGCGGCCGGCGGTCAGCGCCCGAGCCCCAGGGCCCCCCCAGCTGTGCTGTGGCCCAGGGGGCGCCGGGGCGGACAGACACCCCCTTCCGTCGGGGCGGACTCAGGCGGGGCTGGGCACACGTGTGCCGGAAGCGCGCACCAAGGGCAGCGAGACGCCCCCAGGTGGCCATGGGCCAGGCGTGACCGGGTGGGCCACTCGCCAGCCGAGGGCAGCTCTCCGGACACCTGCTGCCACTCTGGGCCGGGCCCCCGTGGACGCCCGGGCAGAGCCGGCCCTG
>NW_004567175.1:306194-306924 GCF_000260355.1 Condylura cristata | reverse complement strand
GACGCTCGCCCAGCGGCCGGACAGGAGCCCGGAGGCTCTCCGGAGCGCAGACCCGTCCAGAGCCAGCGGCAGCCGCTCAGGAGGGCCGGGCGAGTCCTGTCCCGTCCCACCAGCCCACAGCAGCTGTCCATCTGTCTGCTGACCACCAGGCGCCGGCCGCAGCGTTCTCGCCTGCTGTCGACAGTCTTTCCTGCCTCTCTTCTGGGCCAGTGGCGAGGAAGTTGCTTCTTTGACCCTAAAAACGTAGCGTGGACCCCTAAGGAAGGGCATCAGTTCACAGCCCGCACGGTGGTCAGGCAGGCACCGGCCTGACATCATGACGGCCCTGGGCAGGGCCGGTGTGCCAGCTCACCCCTGCAGCTTGGCAAGCACAGGCCAGCTGGGCCGTGCGCTGGCCTCCATGTGGACACAGGCCGCTGACCAGCAGGTTTGCCCTCCCTGCACCCGGCCTGGCTGCCCTGGGGTCAGACCCCTGACCCCTGACTGCCCATGTAGGCCACAGGGCTGAGGGTTCTGGGCAGGGTGACCGGTGACCACCAAGGCCCCAGGGCCACTGGGCTCCTGGCTGGGCAAGAACACAGGGCACCCCAGAGGCCACACTCGGTGCCCAGTCTCTGCCTCACCTTATGCAGCCCCACCATGAGCAGGTCGCAAGCAGAGCGTTGGGGGGGGGGACGCGAACCGAACAGACGCCCCAGCCCCGCGGCACCCGGCGTCCTGGCGCCGCCTC
>NW_004567175.1:303123-304494 GCF_000260355.1 Condylura cristata | reverse complement strand
GTGACTGCGCAGCCCACACCACCCTCAGGACCGGGCGAGCAGGCGCCGGCGCTGGCACCCACGGTGCTTCCCGGCCGCATGCGGGCGTCCAGCTGCAGTGGGCAGGCGCCAGAGATGCCACCAAGGCCAAGGGTGCCCCGGTGGGGGTGGGGGCGCCTTGGTGCACCCCCATAGCCCCTCGTGTTCCCGCAGTGGGCACTGGCCGAGGGCCGCACAGGCGGGCGCCCAGTGTGCCGCCTCGGCTGCTGACCCCGGTGGCTGCGGCGTTGGCTCCCAGGGCCCTGAGACGGGTGGCGTCAGGCGGGCGGGCAGTGTGGGCAACCAGCAGGCATCGGCGACATCCCGGGGACTGGACAGAGCCACACCTGGACGGTGCAGGTTGGGCCTCCTGGGTCCCGCCTTCCTCACCCGCTGCCCCCGCCCCACTGCGGGGCAGGGACTCCCCGCACCCTGGACCCAGTGACCACCCCTCAGACAGGCTCCTTGCAGCAGCGCCCTACAGGTGGCCGTGGGCCCGGCCGCTGCCCTCTGGGGCCGCCTGCCTCGGCACAGACCCCGGGTGGGGTGCGCCAGGACCAGGCGCTGAGGGGGCCGCGGTCCGCTCACCGCACCACCCGGGGCAGCAAATCAGATGACCGCCAGGTCCCCAGCGAGAGACGCCACTTTATGCACAGCACCGGCCCCCCCACCGGCCCCCGGCCCTCCCGCAGGGCGGCTCTTTCCGGAACCCCGGGGCTCCGCAGCTCCTGACAGCGGCCGGGGTGGGGACATCTGGGGACATCCGCTAGGGGGACGCGGAGCCCCGCAGACGCGCGGCCTGCCATGGCCTCCCTCGGCGGTCACTGCCGTGCACTTCTCGTCCTGGTGCTTCTGAACCCCCGCGACGCCCCTTGGCCGAAGCAGATGGTGGGCGGGACCCTGGGAGGGAGCGGGGCGCCTGAGCACACAGCCAGGACCGCCCCGTTGGGTGCCCGCCCGCCCCAGCGGGGTTGCAGGGCCCGGGGCACCCTGAGCTCCTTGGCGGGTTTTCCCCGCGTGCTCGGCGGCTTGTCCCAAACGGGCCGTGAGGTCCGCGTCAACCCGAGCAAAGAGTTGACACTGGACAGTCAGGCCCCGGCCGGGGGCAGCTGCGCCGGGCAGGCCCCTCTACCCAGCACGGCCACCCGCAGGGCAGGGCTCTGGGCCCCAGGAGAGCAGGAGCCACGGGGTCAGGCTGCACCCTGGAGCCGGCGCCGGGGGCCGCCCCTTCTCCTGGGCCCTGCGGCCAGGCCTAGAGCCGACCTGGAGGGCCGGGCACTGACCTGCGGCTCGCGGGCGCCCGGGACGCTGCCGCTGGCTCTGAGCAGACCTCCATGGCGTCTCCGTCCGGGG
>NW_004567175.1:300510-301471 GCF_000260355.1 Condylura cristata | reverse complement strand
CCCCCGCAGCCAGCCCAGCCTGCCGGGGTCGGGCGCACTCAGTGGCCGCGTTGGCGCGTGCTGACCCGGCGCGGAGCTTGTTGCAGATGCAGGTCCCTGGTGCTCGGTGCTTTCGCGCCGGGCCTGGCCTGCACGGGGCGGGGGAGAGGCCCTCGGCCGGCGGGGTGGACACGCTGCACGCGTTCGCACGTGGTGGGGGTCGGTCCAGCAGAGGTGGAAGCCACAGGCGCTCTCCCCAGCCTTCCAGCCTGCAGATGCGTGGTGCGGTCTGGGCTTCGTGCGCGGGTCCCTCGCAGGAGACCTGTGTGGCCGCGGACCGGCCCTCTCGCCCCTCCGAGCCGCTCCTAGACCCCCCGTGCGGCGCTGCCGCCTGTGCAGTGGGGTCCCCAGCTTGAGCAGGCTTCTGCGCCCGGTGGGACACGCTGGACCCTCCCCACGGAGCGGGTCACGGGCCGCACTGGCCGGGAACAGAAGGCCGCAGCCCCTGCCGGGGCTGGGAGCCGGACGCCTGGGCAGCACCCCTCGCCCAGGGCCTCGTGGGCCACCTGGGAAGAAGGTGGCCGGGAGGGCCGTCCACACTGGTGTGCCAGTGCCTTGAGCCGCGGCGCCTGGGCAGCAGAGGCCGTGGCCGCGCCAGCACTCGCAGGGTTCGCCACACCCTGCCCCTCGCCCCCCACTGGGCCCTCGGCCGTCAGCTGGGTCTAGGGCGGTTGGCGACGCAGGGTGGCCGGTCCAGGAGACGCGCTCTCTGCGCAGGTGGCTGCGTCCATCCACCTCTCACGAGGGCCGCAGGCCTCGCCGGCCGGGCACCCGCTGGTCAGCACCCGGCGGGACCATGAGCGAGTTCCGGATCCACCACGACGTCAGCGAGCTGCTGAGCCTGCTGCGGGGGGCGGGCGGGGGCGGCGCCGAGGCCTACGTGGACCTGCTGCAGAGGAGCCGCACCCCCTACGTCAGCACG
>NW_004567175.1:297370-297828 GCF_000260355.1 Condylura cristata | reverse complement strand
AGGTCTGGGCCGAGGGACCCCGGTGGGCGCCGCCGGCGGTGACCCGCCGCCCTTCTCAGGAAAGTACCTGAACGTGGTCCGGGAGTGCGGCCGCGACGTCACCTGCCCGGCGGCGGCGGAGATCGTGTACACGCTCAAGGAGCGGGCGTACGTGGAGCAGATCGAGAGGGCCTTCAGCT
This sequence comes from Condylura cristata, assembly GCF_000260355.1. Classification (NCBI taxonomy): domain Eukaryota; kingdom Metazoa; phylum Chordata; class Mammalia; order Eulipotyphla; family Talpidae; genus Condylura; species Condylura cristata. Next base: position 297,649 of record NW_004567175.1, on the reverse strand, counting down.
ACGCCAGCAAGGTGCTGCTGGACTTCCTGCTGCAGGAGCAGGAGCTGCTGGCGCACCTGAGGTGGGCCCGCGCCGGCGTGTCCTCGCCAGGCCCCGCCGGAGCCGGACACGGCGCCCCTGACGCCGCCGCCCGCCCCGCAGGTCCATCAAGCGCTACTTCCTGATGGACCAGGGGGACTTCTTTGTGCACTTCATGGACCTCGCGGAGGAGGAGCTCCGGAAGCCGGTGGACGACATCGCGCCCTCCCGCCTGGAGGCGCTGCTGGAGCTGGCCCTGCG
>NW_004567175.1:290745-291833 GCF_000260355.1 Condylura cristata | reverse complement strand
AGGCAGCATAGCTGGGCGGGGTGGTACTGGCTGGGGGCGTGGCCGTGAGGATGGGGCAGGGCTGGACTCGTCGCTGAGGGTGGCCAGGACAGGCCGGATGGGTCAGGAGGGGTGCCCTGGACACTGATTACTTCCAGCGGGATCGACTTCGAGGGAACCACCGTGGGGCTGGCCCAGGTGTCCGCCATGTGCTCGAGGTCCTCGGGGGCAGTGAACCAGGTGTGGAGGGACCCCTGCCCGGGTTTTCCACACAGGCTGGTGTCCACTGCGGGGGGCCTGGGCGCGGGGCGAGGCCAGCAATCCCCGGGCCCCGCGCACCTGCACGTGGGCTGCTGCCTTGCTGCCGAGGTGTGCCTGGCAGGACGGCCAGGCCCCTCACCCTGCCGGCCGTGAGCACAGCTTCTCCCGGCACCGGCAGGACCACCACCAGCACCCCATTGGCGTGGCGTCCACCATGGCCCACGAGATGGGCCACAACCTGGGCATGGACCATGACCAGAATGTGCAGGGCTGCTACTGCCCGGTGCCTGCCAAGGACGGCGGCTGCGTCATGGCGGCCACCCTCAGGTGAGGGCCGGCCTGCGAGGGCGCCCGCCCGGCTGCGGCTGGGCAGCGCCCTGATGGCCCCTGCAGCTCCAGTTTCCCCAGGAAGTTCAGTTACTGCAGCCAGGCCGACCTGGAGACCTTCGTGGAGAAGAGCCCTGCAGCCTGCCTGGGGAACCCTCCGGACCCCGACCGGCTGGTGGGCGGCCCCACGTGCGGCAACCAGTTTGTGGAGCGCGGGGAGCAGTGTGACTGCGGGACACCCCAGGTGCGCGGCTGCCCCCCGTCCTGCCCACCAGCGGGGTCTGTGGCCACCACCAGTGCCCGGCGGGCGCACTCCTGCCCTCTGACCCCAAAGCGGCCCTGGGGAGGGAGTCTCCAGGCTCCTGCGGGCTCGGCCCGTGCTGGAGGGTGGGGCGCTGGCTGGGGCGGGGGCGAGCTTGCAACCAGCCATCTGTGTGGCGCCCCAGGATTGCCAGAACCCCTGCTGCAATGCTACCACCTGCCAGCTCGTCGCGGGGGCCCAGTGCGCACAAGGGGCCTGC
>NW_004567175.1:287609-289820 GCF_000260355.1 Condylura cristata | reverse complement strand
GGTGGGTCAGTGGGGCGGGGCCTCCGCTGACGCCCCGCCCCGCAGGCGCCCGGGCTGCCTCCGAGAACTGCTACCGGTACAACATCCTGCCCGGCTGCAGTGCCACCAGCTCCGGCGGCGGGTGAGGGTCTCCGCTGACCCCTGGGGCAGGGTGCAGGCCGGGTGTGGTGGGGGCCCCCCAACAGGGTCTGGCGCGCTGCGAAAGCCCTGCCTTCCGGGGCGGGCCGGCACCCCCCCATCCCTGGAGCGCAGCCCCATCAGCGACCCACAGCTTGTGGGGGGGCTGGGTCCCCTCTGCAGCACCAGGTGCCCTGAGGGGCGCGGGGGCAGCCGGGCAGGATGGCCCCCCACGTCCCCTGTATGCAGCGCTGGCAGGTGCGGGGTCCTGTTCTGTGAGGGGGGGCAGAAGCCCCCCGAGCGCAGCTCCTGCACGCTCACCAGCGGCCTGGCCATCTGCCAGGCTCTGGGCCTGGACGGCGCCGCCTACGAGCCCGTGCCCGAAGGCACCAAGTGCGGAGAGGACAAGGTGAGTGCCCGCTGCCCCGCTCTGGCCGGGCTGCTGCCCACCCTACCTGGCCGCCCCGGCCGCAGGCGCCAGCCAGGCCGCGCCCAGAGGGCTGGATTTGGGCTGCCTGAGGGGCCGCCCCAGGCGCGGCCGGTTTCAGGGGGCTGCTGGGGAGGGGCAGGGTCTGGGCCCGCCTGAGTGCCCGCCCGTCTCCTAGGTTTGCTGGCAGGGGGCCTGCCAGGACCTCCGGGTCTACAGGAGAAGCTGCTCCTCCGAGTGCGGCCCCCATGGGGTACGTGGGCCACGTGGCCGCCAGAGCACCGAGGCCGGGCAGGTTCTGGGGGCCGCCCCTGGGGCTGCACCCGCACTGCCTGCCCCGGAGGCCCCTCCCTGCCCCTGTGGGCCCTGGCCGGTGGTCAGCGCCCCCACCTGTCTGGGCAGGTGGCCCATCCCAGGGTTGGTGAGGACGGCGCCCACGTGCCCAGGTGTCCCCGGCCTTGTGGGTCTCAGCAGACCCTTCGGGGCCCCCGCCTGTCCCCCAGGTGTGCAACCACAAGGGCCAGTGCCACTGCCAGCTAGGCTGGGCCCCACCCGACTGCACCCAGGCGCTGACCCTCACGCGTCCAGGTAGGGCCTGGCCTCCCCCGCCTGCGGTCTGCCAGGGGCCACCCTGTCCGGCCCATCTGGGTGGACGGAGTGCACAGGGGCGCACCCCCCGCGGGGCCTCACTGAGGGGGCTGCGGCCCGCGCATGCCCACCCCAGCCCCACGGCCCAGGACCCGTGTCTGCCGCCAGCCCAGCTGCTGGGCCCGGGAATGGCGACCTCCTCGGGCCGGGCCTCGGGCCGGGGCTGCCCACAGCACCCGGCGGGCTGCGACCCCTGTCACCAGCCCCCAGCGTGGCTGGTCTCAGTCCTGCGGGGCTGGTTTCCGGGCCCCGAGACCGGCCTGGGAAAGCGCGCGGTGGCCTGTGGCGCAGCCACCTGCCCCTGACCGTGGCCTTCTGCGCCCGCAGCGTACAGAAGCTTCCTGCTGGGTATGCTGGTGCCGGTGGCGCTCCTGGCCACGCTGGTGCTGGCGGGCGTGGTCATCCGCCGCAAGGTCCGGAGGAGGTGAGGCCCTGCGGGCGGAGGGGCGGAGCCCAGGCGCCCTCCCCCCGCCCCCCGCCCCGGTGCACCAGCGCAAAGTCCGGGCCCTGCCGGCCACAGCGGGACACGCTTGGCAGTGGCCTCCCAAGGCCTCCACCTGGCCACGCGGACCCAGAGCCGGCCGCCTGGAGGCCGCCGCTGAGCGCAACCGGCCCTGTCTCCCCAGGAGCGCGGCGCCCAAGGCAGCCTTGGGGCTCTGCAACCCCACGTTCCGAGAAGGGTCCGGCGCTCCGGCCACGGTCTCCGGGGCCCCGGAGCTGGGCACCCCCGCGCAGTTGCGCCAGCCCTACGGACCCACAGCTTCCGCGGCGGCCACCCAGTGGCCACTCCCTGTGGTGAGAGCAGCCGGCTGCCGCCCCAGCCTGCGCCACCCAGCTCCGAGGAGAGGCCAGGGGTGGCCGGGGCTGCGGCGGGGGTGCTGCTGGCCTCGGGGGTCCCTCTGGGGACCCTGAGGCACAGAGGCCTCCACTGCTGGGCAGGGGACACGCATCCACGCTGAGGGGAGGGAACTCGGTCGCCACGGGCCCCCCGCGCCCGCACGTGCGCGCACCCGCCGCGC
>NW_004567175.1:284606-285734 GCF_000260355.1 Condylura cristata | reverse complement strand
CCGTCCCGCACCCAGCCCTGCCCACCCGCCCGGCCTCCCGCAGTGATGCTGGCGGAGATCGTGAAGCTCTTCCGGCCCCGGCTCGTGGACCTGCACAACTACGTCCCCACCTGCAACACGGACCAGAAGCTCAGCAACTGGAGCATCCTCAACAGGCAGGCCCCCCAGGCCCCACCCGCACCCCCACTCCCCCAGGGCCGCGCCGGCCGCCCCCAGCCTGGGGGCCTGGAGCCCGCCCCCAGGGTGTCGCCTGTGACAGTGGACACTCGCCCCGAGGGTGACAGCCAGCAGTCAGGCTTGGCCCAGGGATGCGGGGGCTGCAGTGGGGGCTGGGGTGCGGCCTGGTCCCAGTGAGGCCGAGGGGCGGGGTCTGGGCCGGCCCCGGGGCCCCCCTGGGGAAGAGCTGCTCACCTGTTGCCCGGCCCAGAGGACCTGTCTCAGGGTGGGGGAGAGGGGCCTGGGCGCCCCAGAGGCGGGACACAGCCGCCCAGGTGAGGAAGGGGTGGGGGTGGGGGCGCCGCAGGCCTGGCCCGGCTGGTCCTGCGGCTGCGGCCGGCCACGGGCGAGGCTGAGGCAGCCCTGCTCCGCAGGAAGGTCTTCCACAAGCTCCGCTTCTGCGTCGCCGAGGCCGACATCCGGAGGGTGGTGGCCAACACGCCCGGGGCCATTGAGCCCATCCTGTGTGTCCTGCGGCAGAAGGTGGAGGCCGGGGCCGGCCGGCCGGCCAGCTGTGGGTGCCCCTGCCTGCCTGCCTGCGCCCAACCCCGGGGACGGGGCTGCCCAGGCCTGGCCCTCCCTGTGCACCTTCGCGGGGCCCCGGACCCTCCGGGCAGTGCCGACGGCAGGGGGGGTGCCCCTGGAGCACACCCCTAGTCTCCAAGCCCCTGTGCACCCAGGGGCACAGGGAGGGGTGGAGGCCGGGGCCTCCCCACGGGGCCCAGGCCTGGTCCTGTCTCACTGTCCAGCAGGCCGGCAGGAACCCCCTGGCGTGAAGACCCTGGGGAATGAGCCGCCTCCAGACGCTCGCTGCCCCCCGAGAGCCCCGGCCCCCATGTCCGCCGATGGCTGCTGGCCCCCCCGACACCCAGGCCCCACGCCACTGCCGGAGAAGGAGCAGGCGCTGGATCT
>NW_004567175.1:280453-283687 GCF_000260355.1 Condylura cristata | reverse complement strand
GCCGCTGACGCTGGGCCTGGGCCCGGAGCCCCAGACGGGCAGCGCACCGGCCAGCAGCTCCAGCCCCCGCGCAAGGCCAGCCCCGGGCGCTGCGAGAGCAGGGCCACTGGCCCCTCTTGAGAGAACTGGGGTTCACCGCTGGGCTCATGGGCCAGACAGGCTTCCCGTGTGGGGGCACGGGCCTCAGAGGGTGTTCAGTCTTGGTTTTGGGGTCCAGACCCCTCCACACTGGCCTGCGTCCGCGACCCTGTCAGGAGCGGGAGTGCCCGGGGCCCAGCCCGCCGAGCGCCCCAAGGCTGGGCTGCCCCGGCCGGGCGCAGGGCGCGGGGGGGCGTCCTGCAGGCCCCTCCTTGGTGAGGAGGCAGGTGCTGTCCCCCAGGGCTGGACACAGGGCGCTGGTCTGGGCTCAGCCAGCGGGGAGCACCCCAACACGCCCAGAGACACACCCCGCGCCCGGCCCTGCCGCCGCTGGTCTCAGCTGAGGGTGGGGCCGCCCGACAGGGCCCAGCGGCCCCTGGCCCCGCCCAACCCGCCCCGCGGGGGCCTGGCTGAGCCCCAGCAGCGTTGCCCAAGGCTTCCTGAGCGAAGTGCTGGGTCACCTCGCAGGTTCCTAGATGCGGTTCTGGGCGCTGCCGCTTCCTCTGCCCGGTCCCGGCTGGGGGGCCGCCCGCTGCCTCGGGTGGGAACGGCGGGCGGCTCCTGGCAGCCCCCAGGCCGGCACGGGGACCCCCAAGCCCAGTGTGCACTCAGCCCCGACCCTGAAGGCCCCTCAGGGCCCGACCCGGCCCCCCGAGCTTGCCGAGCAGGAGGTGGGCGGGGCAGGCCACGGGGTGCTGTGAAGGAAGGGGGGTGCCCGCCAAGGGCGGGTCTGGCCCCTGGGCTGGGGGAGTTGGGGCGCGGTGACCCCGCCTGCTCTCACTGAGCTTCCCACGAGGCTTCCACTGCCTCCTTGGGGTGGAGGGGGGGCGGGCGGCGGGGCTCCCTGGCCGGACACCTGCAGGCCGCCCAAGGCCGCGCTGCCCCCACGTCCCTCCCAGCTGCTGAGTGGGGGGGGGCGCGCCCCACCCCCGCGGGAGCTGCCGGCCCCACCTTCGCGCCCTCGGGGCGCTGGCGGGAGGCGGAGGCCCGGCCTCCACGCTGGGGGGACCTGGCCGTCCAGCAGGGCAGAGGAGGGGCCAGGCCAGCGTCCGGCTGGACGCGGGCCTGGGGCTGAGGGGCCGCAGACCCCTCCTGGGCCCTGGGCCCTGGCTGGCCGCCGCGTGGGCCGATGGCCAGGACCAGCGGGTGTGCAGCCACAGACCCCGCCGCGGCCTCGGGGGAGGCGGCTGGGCCCTTATCGGCTGCTTAACGTGCTCCGCCCCTCCCCCACGGGCCCAGCATCCCCGTGGGGGAGCAGCCAGTCTGGGCCCAGGGACCCCATGCCCGGGTGGGGCCCTCGGCTTGCCCCCACACCTCCGGAAGTGGGGTGAGGGGCTGCCCGATCGGCAAGTACAAACTCAGGACCCCTGTGCCCGTAGCTCTGCTCCCAAACCTGGTGGAGCGGCCACCGAGGGCCAGGTGGGGGGCTCAGGCTAGGGGGGCCGGGCAGGCCCCAGGCCTCTGGCATACCAGTGTCCCTCGGGATGTGCCAGGAATCCAAGGGTGAGGGGCTGGGCCTGCCGCCTGGGGCGCAGCTGCGAGGCCCCCAGGATGGGGGAGGAGGGCAGGGCCCTGAGGCCGCCACTGGGACTCGGGCCAAGCCCGCAGGCAGGGCCGGAAGGGCGGCGCCTGGGGTCCTGCGGAGGCCTGGACCCAGTGGCCTGGACCCAGTGGCTTCCGGAGCCCAGCGGCTCCCCAGACCCTCCCGCGGACCTGCCCACTCTGCTCCTGGGCAGGCCCTGTGCACGGAAGGAAGGCTGCTGCCCCTGGGGTGTCCCTGTGCCCGGCCCTGGGGGCAGCTGGGGGCACCTGCCCCGTGGCCCTGCCCGCCGCCCCGCCCCCACGAGCTCCCGTCTGTGCGGGCTGAGTCCCTGGGCGGCCCCAGGACGGCGCGCAGGAGGCCCTCTGGGCCCCACGCGCCTGGCCCGTTGCTGCTGGCCAGCCCCGGGCAGCGGGGCAAGGTCCTCGGCAGCCGTGGCCCAGGGCCGGCACACGGGTCAGCGGTCAGCTCTGGTCAGCAGTCTGGCTCCCGTGGTCAAAGGCAGGCGCAGGCAGGATGGCACCGCCGGCCAGGGCCCCCACGGGGACCGACAGCTCCGCACCCGCTGGGCTTCTGCCTCTGAGTGAGCAGGTGCCGGTCTGGCAGCCAGCGCGGCTGGAGGCGTCTGGCGCGGCGCCGGCCGGACCCGCCGGCCCAGTAACCGCACCGGCGGGCTCGTCGCTCGCGCGCCCCCACGTGGCCGCCCGAGGCAGGCTCCGCCTGGAGCCCCAGACGGCGGGTGTGGGGGCGCTCAGGGCCCCTCAGAACGCGCACAGGGCGAGTCCAGCCGCAGCGCCCGGGGCAGCCCTCCGCCCCGGCCCCCACCCCCTCACCTGAGGCCCCGGAGGCCCGAGGTGGAGGGCCACTGTGCTCCCTGCAGGCCCCGAGGCAGCCGGGCGGGAGAGGCCCTGGCGCGGCAGGGCGGGCCGCAGGGGTGCGGGAGCCGGCACCTCGGCCGCCCTGCCGGCGGCGAAGGCCCTGGCTTCTGCCCACCGGGGTCAGGAAGGCTTGTCCGTCCGGCGCTGTGGACAAGCTGCTGCCAGAGGAGAGGGAGACCCCGGAGCGCAGGCGATGCTGGGGGCCCCCCAGGTCTGGGCCGCAGTCTGCGTGTCCAGCTTGGGCCTTGCCCAGCTGCCCCTGCGCTCCGACCGGGCCCGGCGCCCGCCAGAGCTGTGGAGGGGCAGCGGGGCAGACGGGTCCCGCAGGAGAGTGGGGGGGAAGGCTCAGTGCGGGGGCAGTGGGCAGCGCTGGGGCGCCGGCAGGGCCTGGGCAGGGGCGACACCCCCTTCTCACCGACTCCCCCGTGCCCTCCCCGCTGCTGACGTAAGCAGCAGCCGGAGATAAGAGCGGGGGAGGCGAGGGCGCTGGGGCCCAGGGCGAGCGCCCCGCCCCTGCTCACAGCGGGTCTTTGTGCCCCAATCTCGCAGGTGCGGGGGTGGACGGGCCTTGGCAGGACCTGGCCCCATGGGACGGCCGCTGCCCGCCCGCCCGCCAAGGTCCCTGCGGCCCATAAAGGGGGCGCTCGGCCGGCGGCGGCAGCAGAGCTGGCCAGCGCG
>NW_004567175.1:277435-278960 GCF_000260355.1 Condylura cristata | reverse complement strand
GCTCTGGTTCCCCCCACCAAGGGCCAAAGACCCCTCCGTCCGGCTCCACCGCGCAGGGGCCGAGTCCATGTTAAGAAAACACTGGCGACGACGCCCTCTCAGCGCCCCCGCGGCCACCGGCTGGGCGGGGCTTGTCCCGAGGCGGCGGGCTGAACCCCTGCACCCGTGAACCCCGCACCTGCAGCCTGCACGCCGAGGGCCACCCGTGGGTCTGGAGGCTTCCTGCCTTCCCTGGGAGGGGCCAGCAGACGGCGTGTCCGAGAAGGGGGGCTCCAGGTGCCCTCTCCCAGACCCCACCGCCAGCAGCCCCCACCTCCATCTGCGGGGTTCCCTGGCCTGCTCCCTGGGGCGGAGCCTGAGTAGTGGGTGGTGGGGGGCAGCGAGGCCGGACCACAGCCGCTGGGGTTCCTAGAAAAGACCACCCATGGGTGTTCCCGGGGTGCTGTGGGGAGGGGCTTGTTTGCCCTGCCACTGGGTTCCCCTCAAGCCCCCCCTTGCCTAGGGCTAGAGGTAGTAGGGCCCCCCAGTCCCCTTCCCTCTGCTGTAGGAAAAGGGGTGCTGCTCCCCACCCCCACCATGGCTGGAAGGGGGGTTTGTGGGTGGCCCTTCAGGAAGGACCCCCAGCGGGGTGGGCCCTGAGATGCTGGCCCTGGGGACGCAGGGGAGCGAGGGGTGACAGGGGCTGCAAGGGGGGCAGAGGCGGGACGGAGCCTGGGCCTCGCTGGCGGTCAGGCTTGAGGCGCAGCAATGCAGTGTGGCCCCCAGGAGTGGCCACTGGGCCCAGCGGGCCCCTCCGCCCGCCCGCTGCTCCCCTCAGCAGTGCAGTTTTGTCAGTCCACCTGTCTGCTGCCCACTCCAGTGAGTCCTTTCACCTCTGGCCTGTACCCCAAAATAAACTTTAAAAGTCCGAGCCTGGGATTCTCAGGCTGAAAGGGGCTAGGCAGGATCTCGCCTCGTGCCCCAGCGCCCCCAAACCCTGCCAGCCCCCATGCCCCATGGACGCCCAGCTCTGAGGCCGGCCAGGCAGAGCGCCCCACGGGGCACAGTGGACGGGCTCCTCGGTCCCCCCTGGCCTTGCCCCGCTGTCCACTGCAGCTCGGGGGTGCGTCCCCTGTGCCCCCAGCATCCTGGCCGGCGTCTCCTTCCCGCAGACCTGGCCAGCACCAGGGGCCTCGGCCCGGGGCCCAGCCCCAGCTAGGCCGTGAGGCCGGACCTGGTGGTGCCGGGAGCGTCCAGGGAGCTCGCCCGGGGCCTGTGCGCCTCAGAGGTCCCCACACCCACCTTCTCTGGGGTGCCGTAGCCGAGCCAGGGCCCATCCCCACCCAGCCCTGGCTCCGGCCTGACAGGGACCCCCGAGACACGGCTGGGTGATGAAGCAAGAGGGGGAGTCACTGGGTAGAGCGGGCCCCGCGGCGCGGCCCCGAGGGAGGAGCCCGCGGGAGGCGAGTACAGACGTGACTTGCCCAGTTTCTAGAGTGGGGGCGCGTTGGGCAGGGGAGAGGACCCAGCAGCCACAGGGGTGGGG
>NW_004567175.1:273202-273780 GCF_000260355.1 Condylura cristata | reverse complement strand
CAGCACAGCCGGCAGCCGCGCCGGGGCCCGCGTGGCCCAGACACTAGAGAGGCCCCCGCCGGGGGCTGGGGGCGCCGGGCCTGCCCCGCTGCCACCGGGGAGCCGGTCACTGCGTCCTGCCGAGCCTCACAGGCCCAGTCCACGCACTGCTGCCCGGCCGACCAAGCGGGGGGGGGGGGGGGGCGGGCGGGGGGGGGGTCAGGCGACGGCGAGCGGACGCTGCTGCCCGTGTGCCTGGCCGAGCTGTTTGTGCAGCAGCCAGGAAAGGAGGCGAGCTATCCCCTAAGGGGTACAGGGAAGCAGGGCGGGCTGCCGTACCCCGAGACCCCCAGACCCTAGCAGCACTGGCCACGGTCCCCACTAACATGCCGTGGAGCCCGCAGCCCCGGGAGGGCCCGTGGAGGGCAGGGGGGCCCTAGGGAGGGGGCGCCCTGTGGAGGGGGCGCCCTGTGGAGGGGGGCGCGGAGGGCAGGCGTTCGGGATGGTGGGGGCTGGGGCAGGAGCCCCTCACCTGCTTGGACCCCGGCCAGCTGCTGTGGCCCCTCAGGTCGCTGCCCGCACTGCCCCTGCAGGCCCGT
>NW_004567175.1:271326-272243 GCF_000260355.1 Condylura cristata | reverse complement strand
GTGCAGCAGCCCGGCGTCGCGGGTGAAGTCCACGGACAGGCAGGCCTCCAGCCAGGCCTGCAGCACGCACAGGCTGCGCTTGTAGATCTTGGTGGACGTGGGGTCCTGGGGGGCCCTGGAGGACGGGGGAGGCCGAGTGTGGGGACCCGCCAGTGCCCGAGGTCACTCGGGGGCTTCCGGGGCCACACGTGAAGGGGGGCTGCGGCCACGGGGGCTGGCCGGGTCTGAAGGCAGCTTGGCCCTGGTGCCAGGCCCCGCTGGCCGGTGGGGCTGGGGACAGACTGAGGGCTCCCTTGAGCAAGGAGGGGGTTCCCCATGGACCCCTTTGCACAAGGAGGGTGCCAGCGATCCCTGGGGCTGCTGCCGGCCTCTGTAGGCAGGTGGGTAGAGGGGTGCCCTTGGCGCAGGGGCCCGGCAGGGAAAGGGCCCGGCAGCGGCCGGCCAGCAGCTACCTGGCCAGGGCACCGCTGATGCGGTCCAGCAGGAAGTGCAGGAAGTCCTGGGGCGTGCAGAAGTAGCGGAAGGTGTACAGGGGGAGGCCAGGCCCGGGAGGCGCTGGGGTCAGGGCGTGCGGGCGACCACCCTGGGGAGCGGGGCGCGGCGAGCCCGGTCAGCACCCACACCTCGACGGCTTTCAGCTCCTCCATGATCTCGGCCATCTTTGCGGGCAAGATCCTCCAGGCCTAGAGCGAGCGCACAGCGAGCCCCAGTGAGCCCCAGTCGGCCGCCCCGCCCGCCCCGCCCGGGCACTCACCGGGGCCTGCCTCACGGCGGGGTGCTCCAGGCCCCCCAGGATCTGCATGGCTGTGGCGAAGTTCCTGTGCTCGTAGCAGGACTTCGCGGTCAGCAGGAGCTTGGCGAGCAGGTCCGCCTGCAGCTGTGAGGGGCCCACTCAGCCCCCCTGGCGCGGCCCCCCG
>NW_004567175.1:267347-270893 GCF_000260355.1 Condylura cristata | reverse complement strand
ACGCCGTGAGGCTGCCAAGGAGGGGCCCCCCCAGACGCCCTGAGGCTGCCAAGGAGGGGCCCCCCCAGACGCCGTGAGGCTGCCAAGGAGGGGCCTCCCGCCCGCGGCAGGCAGCACACCCGGGCCCTAGCCGGGCCCGCCCATTTGGACACCCCCTCACACTGGTGTTCACAGTTCAGGGGTTCTCCCCTCCGTGTGGCCTTGTGGCTTCCCCAGGGCACTCCTGGTCTCCCGTTGCAGTCCGCGGGCCCCCTTCTCTCGGTGACCCCCACCCCCAGACCTCAGCTCTGGGGCCAGTTTCCTAAGCCGGGTTTCTCTGGGTCCCACTCAGCAGTGACACCCCAGGGCTCAGCTCTGCTGCTCCCCCAGCAGCTTCCCTCCCAGCCCCCTCCCTGCTGCCACCCACGGGAGGAGCTTGTCTTTTGACAGCTGTGTAGTATCCGCCCCAGTCCCAGGCCACATCTTGGCCCACTGGCCTTTTCTGGGCACGTGGGCTGTGTCCATGGCCTGGCTGTTGTGAACAGGGCTGCAGCACACACAGTGGGCAGGTTCCCTTCCGAGTGTGTATCTTGGCGATCTCTAAGCTGGCACCTAGGAGTGAGTCACCGGGCCACGTGCAGCATCGTGCGGTGCGTCCACTGCCCACAGGGCTGGCCAGTCCACAAGGCCGCCGCGCGGAAGGCTCCGTGCAGAACTGGCTCTTGGCTTGATCGGGGCTGTGCATCTCGCTGATGCGGAGGGGCGCTCTCTCTGTGTCTGCTGGTGATGTGTTTGCAGAAAGGTCTGTTTGCCGCTCTGCCCTTGTTTGGACTTGGTTGTTTGTGTTCTTTTTGTTGGCTCATGTAAACGCTTTGTAATCTTCGCTATAAGCCCCTTATCAGGTGGGGCTTCAGGTTTCCTCTCCCGCTTAGCTGGTGTCTCTTCCTGTCTGCTGCTTTCTCTTTGACTGTACAGAGCCTTTAATTTGTTGTCGTCCCAGCTATTAATATTTGCCTTTGTTTTCCTTGCTTCTGGAGGTGAGACCACAGAGATGTTGCTGAGGTTTATGTCTGCAGTGATTTGCCTATATTCTATGCATTTCGTGGGTTCACATCTTCTACCCAAGTCTTTATTTCCCTTTGAGTTGATTTTCGTGTGTGGTGTGAGCTTGAGGCCTACTTTTGTTCCTTTGCTCCCTGCGTCCCCAGTTCCATGGACTGAAGGGTTTTTCCTATTTCAGTGCATATCTTCTGCCCCCAGTCACAGAACAATGGTCCATAATGTGTGCTTTTATTTCTGGGCTCTCAGTTCCACTCCACTGATTGGTGTGTCTGTTTTTGTCTGAGTACCATGCTGTTTTGACAATGATGCCTTTATAGTATAGTTGAAGTCTGGAGGTGTGACACTTACATTTCCCCCTTTTAGGCAGAAGAACTATGGCTATTTGGATTATTTTGTGGTTCCATATGAATTGCATCAGTATTTGTTCCATTTCTTTGAAGAGTGCAATTCAGATTTTTTATTGGGATTGCAGTAAATCTATACATTGCTTTGGGTAGAATGGCCATTTCGACAATGTTGATTCTTCTGATCCTTGAGCAGGGAATATCTTTCCAGTTCTTTGTATGTTCTATTTCTTTTAATGTTTTGCAGATTTCCTTGTAGAAGTTTTCACCTCCTTGCTTAGGCTTATTGACAGATGTTCAGGTTTTTTTGGTGGGGTTGTAAATTGGATGTATTTCTTTTCTTTTCTTTTTTTAAAAGATGTATTTATTTATGCACACAGAACTGGGGTACAGGCCAGAGGTGCAGGGGGTGAGAGGTTCACCAGAGAGAGTGGGGCGCAGAACTGGCAGATGGATGAAGCACACTGCTGAGGGGGCAGCAGGAGACGGGTGCCCCCTGCGGGTCACTCCCTGGCCAGGGATTGAACTGGCACTGAAGCAGCTTCGCCAGCTAGCAGTGCTGTGAACTACCCGCTGCACCACCAGGGAGATGTTTCTTAATTTCTTCTTCTAGATCACTGTTGGAATACAGGATGGCAACTGACTTCTGAGTGCCGCAGTGTTGCAATGGTTTATTGTCTTAGTTAGTTTCTCTATACTTTCACATCATCTGCAAAGAGCAGTTTTACAAGCCCTGGTTTTAGATCGCTTATTTCCACTGTGACTGCCCCACAGCCAGGGGGCCCCGGGGGGCGCCCCTGTCACCTGGGGTCCTGCACACAGCAGCGCTGCCCTCTGGCAGTCAGGCAACGGTTGGCCGTGAGGCTCACGGAGCCTCCGCACATGCAGCTCTGACGCAGCCGTAGCCACACATGCAGACGGGGCCAGACCGCGTGCCCTGTCGCTCCCCAGGGCTCGCCTCCGGAGCTTGGACTGACGTGGTGCCCTGCCCGGTGGGCCTCAGCCAGCCACCTCTCGGCCCGTCCCGTCTCCAGGTGGGCGCCAGCGTGGCCCTGGGACGGGCGGCCCCCAGTGGCCCGGAGCCGCCCCTATCTGACAGTTGGGGCCTTGCCAGGCAGGAGCCGGGTGGTTTCCAGCTTAGGGCTATTTTGGGGAGCTGCTGAGTTTTCCCGGTGGGTACAGGGAGGGCCAGGCACAGGCGAGTAAGCCTGAGGGTGCTCTCGCTGCCCCTGTGTGCCGGGGGTGGCCCTGTCTCTGCACCGGCCCCTCGGGGCTTCTGCCCGCCGCTGGGTGGCATCTGGCGCTGTGGAAGCCCTGTGTCCTGCCCAGCTGGAGCTTTGCTGGCCCCCACGGTGGCCTGGGGGCGTCCCTGCTGGGGGCCGACCTGCCGCGACCTTCCGCATCTGTGGGTCGCTGGGAGCCGGCTCCCACGTGGCCTGGTCCCAGCACCGCCCCATTTCACAGCCCCTCTGGGCTCCTGCTGCCCCTCTGTCCTACTGAGGCTTCACCTCTTCGGAAACCTACTGGCCACCTTCTTCTCCCCTGCCCCCAGCACCTCTTTCCAGGCCTGGGCAGGCTGACTCTGGTGCTCTGGGGCACAGGGTTCGTCTCTCTACGCAGCCCCCAAACTGCCAGGTGCGGTGGTCCGGCACCCGCATGGCGCTGTGTGGACGCCAGCTGGGCCGGGAGCCTCAGCACAACGCGGGTGGCCGCAGGGGCTGTGGCGGAGGGCCCGCGGAGGCCGCTGCCCTGGCCTGAGTGGGGGCAGTGGTGCCGGAGGCCGGGGGCGCAGCTGGCTCCTGGCCTCTGTGCCCAGGGTGGAGGGGGGCAGGGTGCTCGGGCGCACCCCCAGTGCCTAGGCAGCCCCAGTGCCCTGGGTTTGGGCCTGAGGGCCTCGATGGCAAGCCGGGAGTTTGGCCACCCCGTCCCTCCCCCACTTCTGCGGGGCTGCGCCTGGCCCTGGCCACCCTAGGGGCGCTGCGGCCAGAGCCGGCTGCTTGGGGGCAGAGCGCCCCGGGGGGTCTGGGGGGGCTCCGGGGCGGGGGCGTTACCTTCTCCGTCACCGATTTCTGCTCTGCAGCCTCCGGAGCCAGAAAGAAAGAGTCGGGAGCCCCTGAGAGAAAACGTGAGCCCTGAGCACCCCCGCGCCCCAGGCCCGCGG
>NW_004567175.1:264471-265995 GCF_000260355.1 Condylura cristata | reverse complement strand
ACCCCGGCACAGGGCCTCGCTCCCACCCCCGCCGGGCAGGGCGCAGCCCCAGCCAAGAGCCCCGCGCGGGCCCAGGAACTGGCCGCAGGAGGACAGCGCCCACTGGGCAGGAGACGGCCCCTGCACATCTCGCCTCTGGCAGGGGTCAGTACCCAGAGCCGTGCAGAACTCAGTCCCGAGAACAAAGCCGGCCGCCCCGTGAAAAACGAGCAGGGATCAGGCCTCCAGGCAGACCAGGGCGCTGGCCGGCCCAGGCCGCCCGTCTCCGGGGAAATGCGGCTCCAGCTGCCCCCCTCAACTCACCCTGGAGACCAGCTGTGCCGCGAGCCATGGGTAGTGGGGAGGCCCGGGCTCGCGCCCGGGGGGGCAGTGTGGCCATCACAGGGAGCCCTCCCCAAACCAGCAAACCAAGTTCCACCGTCCAGTCAGCCCACTGGGGGTGGGATTTTACCCGAGAACTGCAAAAAGGCAATTTTGAAGGAGAGATGCACCCCCACTTCACGGCAGCATTAGAACGGAAAACAGCTAAGCACCCAACCCCAGACCAGTGGGGAGAGGAGACACGGCTCCCACGCAGCGGAGTACTACTCAGCCACGAAGAAGGCTGAGTCTTTCCATATGACAACGCAATGGACCTGGAGGGTGATGCCTGGGGACATACGTCAGGGAGGAGGACAAACTGACCTCGCTCTGCGTGTGCAGAGGGACGAAGGCGGACGAGCGTTCCGCGTGTGAGACCGGCTACGGCGCCGGGAAGGAAGGGGGTGAGGGGCGGCGTGTTCGTTTACGGTGCCGCACGCCGGTGTATAGGGAACAGTGTGACTTAGTAAAAATCAAAGGGGGGCACTTATGTGTCACGCACGTTAATGTTTACACCTGGAGATGTATAATGGCAGTAAAGAAAGAGAAGAGGGGACATGCTGACCCCACTACCACCCACGACTGGGGGTCACCGGGCCCCGGCTGGATGGGCCGAGCCTGGGAGCCCTGAGGGTGACTGGCGAGAGCTAGGGAGGGCTGCCCTGCACCTCAGTTTGCCCATCTAGGAGGAGACCGAGTGTGGGGGCTGCCGAGGCAGGTGACAGTTCCGACGAGGGCCAGGACGGCAGCCGGGGGCTCGGCCGCTTGCTCAGAGGCCACGAGTCAGGACGTGGCGGGCTCCTCGCTCTGCCCAGCTTGCGTGGGCCTGCTGGGGCCCTGTCCAGGCCGGAGCCGAGCTCAGGAAGCAGCCTGCTGGCGAGAGCTGGGCCAGGCTGCCGGCCATGGGGGCCCCCTGGGCACTTGGCGTGCGGCTGTCCGGGGCCTCCCGGGCCTCCCCTGTCCTCCCTGGGCTCAGCGGCTGCCAGGCCCCGGGACCTGTCCGTGCCAGGGCTCCGGTGCCTGAGCTTGGCGCCAAGCCTGCAGGTGGCAGCCCGAGGCCACAGAGCTCTGGGGGACCAGGGTGGGGGAGAGGGTCCCCGGGGGGCATCTCCTACACAGTCCCCGACACCCTCGGGAACGGGGCGGCCCCGGGCCGGTCTGCGC
>NW_004567175.1:262874-264371 GCF_000260355.1 Condylura cristata | reverse complement strand
GGCCGAGGCGGGGCGCGGGCTGCACCCGGCAGGGGCCCTCTGGCCACGGCGCCCCGCACCCACCTGCTCCGCGGCTGCATCCAGCATCCCCTCCTCTCGGGCGTCCTGGGAGTGGGCTGGGGGGCCTCCCCCTGCCGGGCCTTGGCCGGGCTGTGAGGCCCCCGGGGTCCCGTCCCGCTGCGGCTCCGGCTGCTGTGTGGGCAGGGGTGGCGCCTTCACACCCGAGAATCCCCTCCTTCCTTTCGGGGGGCCCTTCTGGGTATCTGTGGTGGGAGGTTCCAAGGCAGGAAGCAGGTTTTTGGTGCTGGTCAGTGTCAGGCAGAGGCCACTGGCCTCAGGCCCCTCTGGCAGGAGCCGGGGGTAGGTCTGCACTTTCCGCAGGTGGCCCCGCTCCAGGAAGAGGGGCTCCAGGTCCCCCCGGTGGTGCGGGGTGTCCAGGAGGAGGCTGGCCAGCTCGCCCAGGCCATGACTCTCGCCATTCCTCACGGGGGTGGACAGCAGAGGCTTGGCAGGAGTGGTCTCGGCCGGCTCTGGGCACGTGGGGGCCCATGGCGGTCTCTCTGTGCTGGGCGGGTTCCCGGGGTCCCCAGGCTGCCTCCTGGGTCTCCCCCGCCAGGCGCTCTCGCTGACATCTGTGCAAAAGCAGGTGGTCACTGCCAGGGGCCGCTGAGGGGGACACCGCCCCCCCAGCCCAGCAGCCCTGCCCCTGCCACTCCTCCCCCAAGCCCACCACCGTGTGCCCACACGTGCCCGTGAGCCGCTCTGGGGCCTCCTGAGGAGGTGCCCCGCCGGGCATCCCAGACACTGGTCCATCTGTAGGCAGCGCCCCCTCCTGGGGACACCCCAGCATTCCGCCAGGATCCGGGAAGGCCCTCCTGGGCAGGACAGGGGTGAGGGAGCACAGCTGCTGGCTGAGGACCCCCTGCTGGCCCCTGCCGGCCACCCTGGATCTCTGGGCCTGGTGGGGGAGGGGGGGTTGTGTGGGGGTGGGGGCGTATGTGGGGGAGTGGGGTGCACGCAGGTCAGTGAGCAGCGAGCTCCGGTGGGCTCACCTTGAAAGGCGCCGAAGGACTCGATGGACAGCACCCTCCTTCCCGCGGCCGACAGGGTCCGGCACAGGCGGCAGGACGAGGCCAGCGGCACCTTCTGCTCGCACAGCGCGATGACGCTCTGCGGACCCGCCGCAGCCTCAGCGCGGGGACCCCACCCCGCAGCCTCAGCGCGGCCTCCCCCTTCCTGCCGGGCGTCTGGCCCCGGATCTTGCCACAAACGAAAACCAGTATGACGGGGAGGGATTCTCCGCCAAGCAGGCCTGGGCGGGCGGGGGCGAGGGCTACCTGCAGTTCCGGCCGGTCCCCAGGGTCCTCCGCCTGCATCTGGCTCAGCAGGGCCTCCAGGTCGCCGCTCAGCCTGGGCCCCGGCTCGGGCCCCGCGGGGTACTCCAGGGCGGCCTTCAGCGTGGCCCCCAGGGAGTAGATGTGGGCCTGCGGGGAGCCC
>NW_004567175.1:262127-262606 GCF_000260355.1 Condylura cristata | reverse complement strand
CATCTCCCCTTCGGCCCTGGGCCTTGCCCAGGCCTGGGGTGGGGAGCTCAGCTCTGAGGTGGCCAGGGGCTGGGCTGGGCACTGGCCCCCAAGTCGGGTGCGCAGGGGCACAGGGGCTACTTGGGGGCGGTGCTAGGCTACTAGAGCCGCCCTCCGCGACGGACTCCAGGCGGACGGCGCGGTGGACTGCAGGGGAGCACAGGCCGGATGTGGACCCCCAGGGTCCCCAAGCCCCACAGGGCGCCCAGCCTCTGCCTGGCCCGTCGGCCGCCTCCACCTGCACTCACCTCAAAGGTGTTCCCCGTGTCATCGAACTCTGGGGGGACAAAGGCGCCCTCGGGGTCATCTGCGGGAGGGAAAGAGCAGGGGAGGATTCAGGGGCGGCCACGACCTGGCGGTGGGCGCAGGCCGCTGGCTCAGAGCAGAAGGGCCCTGACCGCAAGGGCACGGCCACGCCCAGCACCCGGGAGGCCTGTGCG
>NW_004567175.1:260141-261917 GCF_000260355.1 Condylura cristata | reverse complement strand
CGCTCCCGCTGCTGTGGAAGGCCAGGGTGTCCGGCGTGATGCAGAGGGTCTGGAAGATGGCGGCGGGGGCCACGCTGCGCAGCGCCAGGCTGCACTCCAGGCACACGGCCCAGGCCTCCTGCTCGCTGAGGCCGCCGTCACGCAGGGACAGGATGTCGGCCAGGGACACGTTCTCCTGCCGAGACAGGCGCTGTGGCCGCGGGCGCTCGCCCTCCCGGGGAGCCGGGCTCGGGCGACCTCCACAGCGCACCCCCAGCGTGGACCCCTGGCGGCACAGCCCGCAGGGCGGCCTCCCTGCCTGGGCCCGGCCCCGGCCACTCCTGGCGTCCTGTGCTGCTGGCCCTCGGCGGGGCCGGGCCGGGCCTGGGCCCCTTCGGGCAGCTGAGGCCTCCCATTGGGGACGGCCGGAGTTCGCACCGCTGGGAGGCGGGTGGGGGGGACACCTGGGCCCACAGCCGCAGCCCCGGAGCCCCGCGGCTCCAGCCTGCCAGGGGCGAGCGGGCGAAGGTCTGGGGTCAGGGGATGCCGGGACACCCAGCGCAGGACGGCCCCCGGCGCCCCGGGAGACTGCTCAGGCCCAGCCCCGCCTGGCTCTGGGAGCCCTCGCTGCCCGGCGGTCATGCCACCTCAGGCGTCCCACATGGTGGCCCCAGTGGCCTCTGTGGGGCGTGGGGGCCCCCCAGCCCTCACCTGAGGCTGCTCTGGGGCTCCAGACCCCCCCAGTGGCGTGTGACCTGCAGCGGGGACCTCCCTGCCCTGGGGCGCCCCAGCGGGCCCATGGGGCAGCTGCAGCCCCGACTCCTGGCCCCACAGCTGGGCCCCCACCAGTGTGGCAGCGCCCAATGTGGCCGTAAGGCCCCCAGCACTAGCCCGAGGTACTCCCTAGACAGACCTGTGCCCCCAAACCCGGCAGCTCTCCAGTGAGGGCAGAGTCCGGCTGCCCCCAGGCACTTGTGCAGTGGGGGCTGCTCTGGCTCAGCGGGGTGCTGGGGTCACCCCAGCAGAGGCTGCGCGGCCCCGGGGGGCAGCTTGGGCGTGCAAGCTCCGGGTGCCCATGCCGGGCCTTGGCTCCAGGAGGCCCTCAGGCTGGCGCAGGGCGGCTCCCGGGCGCGAGGCGAGCCTCCCGGCAGACACCCCGAACGCGGCCTGGGTGTCTGGGGGCTGTGGGCTGGGCAGTCAGCGAGCCCCCAGGCTTGCTCCCCTCGCCTGGTGCCCCTCTCTTCAGGCCTGGGGGTGCAGCTGGGCTCTGCCCCCCCACCCCCGTGGAGCCGCCTCCTCCCTGCCCCTGAAGGGCTGCACCCCTGGCGAGGCTCCAGGGCAGGAGGCCGCTCATGGTCTCGGCTGCACAGCCCTTCCAAGGACAGGGCCTTCCTGGCGGGGGGCGAGGTGGACGTTGGCCTGCAGGAGACTCAGCCCTGTTGGGGCCCTGCACCTTGAGAGACAAGGGTGTCCTGGGGACCCCTTCTCACACAGGGCTGGGCCGCGTCCGTGCGGGCTGAGCCTCCCTGGGCCCTGGTCCCACAGGGGAGCGAGGCCCCTGGGTGGAGACCCCCTGTGTGGCCGCGGGGCGGGAACCCCAGTAGTCTGCGCAGGATGCGCCTGGGGGCCGCCGGGGAGGTGGGGGGCTGCTTCCCCACAGCCCCTGGCTGGTCTGACCTCTGGCGCCGCCTGCCGACCTCTCTGCGAGGAGGAAACTCCCCCCGCGGACCCGCGCCCCACTCCTCGCCTGCCTTGAGGTCCAGCCTGCAGGGCGCCCGCGTGGCAGCGGCAGCCTCC
>NW_004567175.1:258430-259486 GCF_000260355.1 Condylura cristata | reverse complement strand
CCCCGCGCAGTCCTAATCTCCCTGGGCTGGGGGCGCGGCTGCCGCGGTGGGGGAGACCGAGAGGGACCATCTGAGCGTCCAGCCTGCTGCCCAGTGGGCTTCAGCCCCGCTGCCACCAGCCTTTCCGGGCCGGGGGTGCGGGGTTAAGCGGCACCCCCTTAGCAGCGCTGCCAGTTGGCGGCTCTGGTCACTGCTGGGTCCGGGCTGGCTGTCTGCTCTGCTGACACCCGCCCCGCGGGCTGGGCCGGTGGGGGACGGAGTGCTGGGAGCAGAGCCCTCCCCGCATGCAGGGGCCAGCCGGCCACCCCTCGCAGGAGGGCCACAGCATCTGGCTCACGTGGGGGGCCCCGGACGTAGCTGTGGTCTGAGCTCCGCAGGCAGCAGTGGCCCATATGGCATCGCCCCCAGGGGTCCACGCATGCTCCCGGGTGCTGGCCCTGGGCTGGGGGCCCTGGGGTGCAGCTTCAGGGGGCAGAGGCCGGGTGCAGGTGTTAGGGCCGCTGTGTGGCTCACGCCCAGAGAGGGAGGCCAGGCAGGGAGCAGGAGGGAAGGCGCTTGGGGGACAGAGGCAGAGGCCTCAGGGGACAGGCAGGGCCAGCGTCCAGGGTCATTTCCAGGAAAGTCCTCCCAGCCTGGGGTCCTGTCCCCAACTTTCATGGTCCCTGGCACAGCAGGGATGCCCTGACTCTTGGCCAGCAGTCTGTGTAGGAAACCAGGACTGCTGGAGCCTGAGGGCAGCAGAAGGCCGGCGAGCAGCTGTCCCCAGAGGCCATCCTGACCCAGACTGGAGGCCTCGGGGGCCGGCGGGGAGCAGAGGGTGCCGCACACACAACCCAGGGCTTCAGGACTGAGGGCCCAGCCCCCGGCAGCCAAAGGCCCGGAGAAGGGCGCCAGGGAGGCCAGCGCAACGCGGAGGAGCGCGGTGGGCTGGGGCGGGTGGTCAGGGCTCTAGGGCCCCGGGCGGGAGGGGTCCGCGCAGACGTGTGTGCGGAACCGGTCAATGCGCAGAGACAGAGCCGACTCGCATGGTCTAACGGCTAAACGCCAAAGCCCCGT
>NW_004567175.1:255714-258085 GCF_000260355.1 Condylura cristata | reverse complement strand
GAGGGCGGGGCCTGGACCTGGGTGTGTCCTGGGTGTGGGCGGGGCCTGGGCGAGGGCGGGACCTGGACATGGGCGGGGCCTGGGTGTGGGCCGGGCCTGGGCAGGCTGGGACTGGGGCGTGGGTGGGGCCGGACGTGGGCGGTGCCCAGGCGGTGGTGGAGGACGGTGCGGAAACTGGGGAGAACCTGCCCCCAGCACTGTGCAGCCCCGGGAAGGGCGGCCATAGCAGCTCCCAGGATGGGGCGAGTGCAGGAGAAATGTGCAATAAGACAGATGCACACCAGTGACAAGAGCCGGACGCCGGATACGTGACACACATGGACACACACAGCATGGACTGGCAGACACACAGCCACAAAGATGGACACAGGCGGTAGACATGGACACACACAGGTCGACACACAGACATGAGGGACACGCGGATGGACGCAGACGCACGCAATGCAGGGGCGGTCACTGTTCTCACATGGGGGTCCTGAGGGTCGCCGCACCCCTGCCCCAGGTGTCCTGCCCAGACGCTCCCTGTCCGGGACCAGGGGACGGCCCCTCCCCTCCAGCAGAGGCGCCAGGACCCCACAGCCTGAGCGGAGACCCTGGCCGGGGTCCTGGGAGAGCTGACCGGTCACGGGGGCCAGGCAGGCCATCGGGACTGGCTGAGACGCGGTCGTCCAGCGCGCTCCAAAGGCCACACACACAGAACCCCAGGCCCAGCCTGACCTCTGGGCGTCAGGCAGCCTCAAACTCGCGGGTCAGCAGAAAGTCGGGGCAGCGGGGAGCAGGCCCCGGGCTGGGCCAGGCCAGCGCTGCAGGGGAGGGGGAGGCGGGGCTGCGTGGAGGTGCTGGCCCCAGCGCACCCAGCCGGGAACGTTGATCAGATATTGGGGTGACTGGGGGTTCTGCTCCAGCTGAGTTTACCGGGGCACACACAGGTGGGCCTGGGGACCCCTGCCACCCCACGTGGGGGCGAGCCTCGTGTGTGGCCCCGCTATCCTGTGGTGGCCCTGAGCCTCTCCCTGACTGCTCCTTAGCAGGGTGGTGTGGTCACCCCCAGGGGACGGGCCACCCTGGGAAGCCGAGGGCCCAGGCGGGGCTGGGGCTGCCGCGAGGGGCTGGTGAGCCACCGCCTTGGCCACTTACTTCCCTGGCGCCCACTGAGGCCACAGCGCAGCTTCGGAATTTGGGCCTAGATGGGGCAGCCGGAAGAGGTGGCTGTGGGAGTGGGGGCAGCGCTGCGAGTGGCCAGCAGAGGGCAGCGTGGGCCCCAGCTGGAGTGTGCCAGGGCCCAGCAAGGGCTGTCCAGTGGCTCAGGGGCCTCCTGCTGGCCCGCCCCTGGCAGCCCCGCCTGTGACCAGTCTGTCTCCTGTGAGGCAGGTTCCTCTGTCACAGGATGGCAGGTGCCGGTCCAGGACGGCAGAGCGGGCAGCACAGCCATTGTTCAGAGCTGGCCAGGAGTGTGGGTGGGGCTGGGACTTTCTGCGGCCCAGGTCCTGGCTCCTGCGTGGGCAGCCCTGGCCTCAGCTGGGGGCCGGCTGCACAGGGCTGATCGTGCTGTGCCCTTCACCCCACAGGTCCCCAGGCAGCCGGGAGCCCGTCCTCCTGGTGCCCAGCGTGGATGGCAGGTGTCTCCTGTGACCGCTCAGGACTGAGGGCCAGCTCTGTGGCTGGGACCTGGCACGTGGCGACGTGGACCCCAAGCCCCTTCAGCTGTCCCTCCAGCCCTTGTCCCCCAGCCGTCATGACTTCTCCTGCCCCAGCTCCCTCCTTCTGGGAGAGGCCTGGCCGCAAGTCCAGGGTGAGGAAGGGCCTGGAAGGCTGGGACCTGCGCCGAGCCCCAAGTAGGAGGCCTCCAGGGACCTGGGGTCCAGGAGACGGACAGTGCCAGGCCCCTGGCCCTGGGATGAGGCGCTGCAGGCCCGGGTCCACCTTAGACGGCAGCCGAGGCTCTGCGAGGCCAGGGACCCGGCGCCCATGTCGGGATGTGGTGGGTTCGGCAAAGTGGGCACACAGGAGACCTGGGGGGGCACAGGCCAGGCCTGGCTAGGGGAGCCGGCAAGCGGGGGTGAGCTCTGGGCTGTGGTTAGCGCCCCATGCCCCGCAGCAGCAGCCCAGGGCACCCCGGGACTGAGTGCTGGAACCTGGCAGCCCCATCGCCAGGGCGGGGCTGGAGGGCAGGGAGATGGCCTGGCTGGTGGCCAGCGCCTCCCACCGGGTCTGTGCTCTCTCCCCTTGCCCAGAGGCGGGCTGCCGGCCGCAGGTGAGGGGGCGTCCTGCAGCCCAAGTGTGCTCCTGGTCTGGCTCCCCAGCCCTCCCCACCCGGAGGCCCACGGGCGCCACCGGCCTGGCTGATGGGCGGCCCAGGGTGGGGCCTCCC
>NW_004567175.1:250760-251216 GCF_000260355.1 Condylura cristata | reverse complement strand
GCTGGGGCGGGGCCGCGCCCAAGCAGGGGCTGGTCCCGTCTGTCTGCCCCAAGATTTCTAGGAGGTAACGAGCAGGCGCCCTCTGCCCCCCACGGTCTCTGGTGCACCTGTGGCCTGTGCCCCAGTTCTGCGTGCACACGCAAGTAAATCTTTAAAAAATGCAAATTTTACCCTAATAGACAGCGAAGAGCCTATGGATTTTAATCCTGAACACAATCATGAAAAATGAATAAGCCAAAAGCTAACAGAGAAGTGAAAATGGATTGAGAAATATTAAAATAATTCAAAAGAAGGAAAAGAGGAAAGAAGGGGCCAGAGAAATCAGGCAGGAATCACGCAGCGCAAGACCTAAATTCCACCAAGCAAATTCTGCCAAGTTTGTCGACCAAATGCTGCAGCCCAAAGGCGGGAACGCAGCTCGAGGAGGGAAGGCGCCTCCCGGCCACGGCCGGGCAG
>NW_004567175.1:248350-250660 GCF_000260355.1 Condylura cristata | reverse complement strand
GCCGCACCTTCAGGGCTGAAGGTGCTCGGGGTGACCTCTGCCCCCCAGGAAGCGACGTGGTGATGAGGCGGCAGAAAACCCCAAACGCCAGGAAGCGGAGCGGCGGGTCCTCCAGGGCCCCCCAGGGCCGAGAGGACGGTCACCACAGCGGCACAGGGGCGCTCCAGGCGGGGGCCGCTGGCGCCGCGGGGCGCGCGGGAGGTAAAGGGGCCCCCAGCTAAGGAGGAGACCAGAGGGCGAGGCGGCGGCGAGAGAGGCAGGTGAGCGCGGAAGCGGAGGGCAGCGAAGGTCACCGGGCAGACCCCGTTTTCGGGAAGGGTCCGCAGACCGTGGCCCTGACCGTGGCCCCCAGTGAGGCCGGGCCGCCCCCGGGCCAAGGGCAGACGTGGCTGCCGGGGCGGAGCCTGGAGCCTGCACCCTGGCGGGCTGCGAGGCAGGTCTCCAGGAAAGTGACCAGAGTGGACGCAAGA
This sequence comes from Condylura cristata, assembly GCF_000260355.1. Lineage (NCBI taxonomy): Eukaryota > Metazoa > Chordata > Mammalia > Eulipotyphla > Talpidae > Condylura > Condylura cristata. Next base: position 250,190 of record NW_004567175.1, on the reverse strand, counting down.
AGAGCCGGCGTCCACGGCCTGTGCCTGATGGGCAGCTGAGCTCACAAACACACAGCGGGGAGTCCCCGCCGGCCGTTCGCGGGTCTGGTGCCTGTTCCTGCCACCCCGGCCTGGACCCCAACAGCACAGCTGCAGGGGAGAGCTGCACCCCAGGACCGCACACCCCGAAGCTGCCGCTCACTGGCGGACGTGGCGGAGGCGTCGGCAGACCCCGATGGCACTGTGGAAGCCCAGCAACCCAGGCGGATGGTGGCCAGCTGCCAAGAGCATGGATGGGCAGGACAGCGGCGGGGTGGACGGCCCGCCAGCGGGTGACCCAGGGGCCCATCACGCTCCTGCCCATGAGTGGCAGGCCAGACGGCAGACGCCATTTGCAAGGGTGGACACCCAGCAGGTTGTTTTGAAGTTGACAGATTGGTTCTGAGTTTAAACAGCAGCATACCAAAGGCCACTAATGTGCTACAAGCGGGCAGTGGTCAGTGTGGCCGGCAGGAGCCGAGGTGGTGGGAGCTCTGAGAGGGTGGCCATGGTGTGGTCCCCAGCGGGCAGGAGGCTGCTGCCAGGTGAGGGCTGGTGGACAGTCCCGGGTCCAGGGGCCGCCAGCTTGGGCAGCAGCGTCCTGCCATGTGGCTGTGCCCAGTCTGAGGGGCCTGGTCTGTGTGCCTCCAGCTAGCGACCAGCAGGGTCCGTGGCCACGGGGCCCCGTGCACCCCAACACCGTCCATGGCCTCAGCCTCTCCACTCCTGCCAGGCAGGACTGCACGTCCAGCTCAGCTGTGGGCAGCGCCTGCTCCAGTGTCTGTGGCTGAGGGAACACAGGGGCCACCTGAGCATCGGGGCCCCCCAGCATGGCGGGGGTGGGGGATGGCCACTGGGGGCACTGAGGGCCCCATGTCCCGGTGGTTGAGGAACTGCTCATCTGTCCTGTGGACAGCTGCTCACCGGGTCCCAGCCTGGGCACCCTGCCTGGCCTGGCCCGAGGAGGTGGGCCGGGGGCACTGTCCCAGGGTCCCCCAGTCTCAGGGTCAGCACACCACCGTGGTGACCAGAGGGGCAGCCCCACCAGGGAGCACGGGGGGGCCAGGGGCCGATGACCTGTGTCCGGCCATCTCCAGCAGGCCCAGGTGCTGGCCAGGGAAGCGGAGTGCCCAGGCCTCACACCACACACGGCCACGGCGCAGTGAACAAAGATGAGGACCACGGGGCGTGGCCAGCCCTGGCCGCGGCTCACGACTGGAGTGGCAAGGGGGCCAGAGCTGGCGCAAAGGCGCTGCCGAGGACGCGGCTGGAGGGGTCCCGAGAGCACGACACGGTGGCCCCCGGTGGCCCGGCCCAGCAGCAGGACGGTGTGCAGGACGCCTGCCAGCAAGACCCACACGTCTCCCAGGGCCAGAGGTGGGGGCGGGGGGCACCAGACACCCCTCAGCGAGGGCCCCTGCTGGGGAGTGGGGAGCACCTGGGCGCCTGGCAGGGAGGAGGCAGGAAGGGCGCCCCCTCTGCGGCGGGGCGCGCCCCGCCCCTCATCCCAGCCTGAACACTGCTTGCACCACCCTGCTGGCACACCCGACGCCCACCCCCGCCTGCGTCCCGCGGAGGTGCTCCCCGACCCCACTCCCTGCACCCCGCAGCCCCCCTCGCAGCCCCGAGGAGCCTGTACCTGAGCAAGGGCTGACGGGGGGCGGGGGGCTGGCCTGCGCCCGGGCCCGGGGGCGCCTTCCTGGCCACCTGCTGGTAGACGTCCCTGGCGGCCACGGCGATCCAGAGCAGCGTGCAGAGGGTGCAGTAGTGCAGCGCCACGCCCACCTGCGGAGAGCCTGCTGCAGCGGCGGGCGGGGCTGAG
>NW_004567175.1:247249-247897 GCF_000260355.1 Condylura cristata | reverse complement strand
GGTACCCCAGTCCCACGCCGCAGGTGCCTCCTGCCCTGCCTGCACCCCACTCCCGCCCACACCTGCGCACCCCGTGTTCCTGTCGCCTTCTGATCCCACCCATGGGCCACCTCGAAGCAGCGACCGATGTCCTGCGGTGAGAGGGGCTGAGGCTGCAGCTGGAGGACACGAGTGCGGGAGGGGCAGCCCGCCCGTCGGTGGGCAGTTCCTGCCTGGAGGGGCCCCACCGCCCCAGCGTGGAGGCTGCGCCGCTCCGGGCAGTGGACTTTGGGAGTGGACGGGGACTGAGCTGCCGGGCCAGCAGGCCCTCCGGGGGTGCTGGCCTGGCCTGGGGGCGGCGCTGGGTGGTCAGGACGGGCGGGCCAGGGCGGGCACCGAGGGTGTCCTCTGCAGACCCACGTGGCAGGAGGGAGGGCGGGACTCCAGCCTGGGGAGGAGGCTGCCCTCGCAGGGGCCCGGATGTCACCCAGCGCTTCACGAGGCTCACGGTCACTTTTTGTTGTTGCCATGACAACCTTGTGCTGTGGCCAGCGCGGAGCCTTCACAGCTAGGCCCAGGGGCCCTGGGGGGCTCCAGGGCGACCAGCGTGGCCAGCGGGGCGCACTGACTCTAGCTGCTGACCCTCAGCATGGCTGGCGTTGGTCCAGG
>NW_004567175.1:244348-245259 GCF_000260355.1 Condylura cristata | reverse complement strand
CTCCGTCTGCTGCGGGCACCATGCCCCATGCCGGCCCCCCGCCCTGGCCACATCCGGGGCGGCTCAGGGGTGACGGACTGTGACGGCCAGCAGTGGCTGTGGCCAGTGGGCGCCGTGCCCTCGGCCTCTGCGCCCCAACTCTGCCTGCTTCTGCGAGGGGTCCCAGCAACGTGGACGGGGTCTGAGCCGGGGAGGGATGAGCAGGCCGGCCGGTCAGTGGGCGGCCGAGGTGGCCAGGGCAGCTCGGCCCACTCGGCCCACGCCCCCGCCTCAGCCGTGGACAACTGGGCACTGACCTCGGGGTGCTGGCCGAGGCCTGTCCAGGCCACGGCCCTCTGTGGGCAGCTGCAGGTCCCACTCGCCTGGCCGCCAGGAGGGCCCCAGGGGGGGCACCGGCCGGCCCTTCCGGTCTGACCTCAGGCCCACGGCCTCTCGGCCACGCTCCACTTGCCGTGGGAGGGCATTTCCGTGCCTAGGTGGGGTCACCTCTTGGTGACCTGTGGAGGTCTGCAGGCAAGGGGAGCAGGGCTGGGCCCCACCTGGCACGTGCCCAACCCCGCCGGCACCCTCGCCGGGCGGCTCCTGCAGGCCAGGGGCAGGGCCAGCTCAGCAGCCCTGCTGGACTCTCTGCAAAGGGCCACGCGGGTCCAGTCGATGCCTGTCCTGGGCCTTCTGCGAGCCCCTCCGGGCCCGGTGGCCATGGCCCTGGGTGCTGACCCTGTGGGGCCTGGACATCCCCTCAGCCCATGGCTGCCATGCAGCGCCCTCAGCTCAGTCCTGGCAGGAGTGTGGCTATGCACCGTGCCCAGTGTCTATGTCCAGCGTCTCTGTCCAGCGTCTGTGCCAGCATCTGTGCCTGCGTCTGTGCCCACTGTCCAGTGTCTGTGCCCAGCATCTTCCCAGTGTCTGTG
>NW_004567175.1:241903-242450 GCF_000260355.1 Condylura cristata | reverse complement strand
CGCCCTGCCCGGTTCGCACACCCCGCGGCACCCCGCCTGCCCGCCGCACCCCTCTTCTCACTCCACCAACGTCCTCTCGGCACGCAGGCTGGCAGCAGCCACAGTGCAGAGTCGGGGGGTACCCAGGGCGGCCCCGGGCGCCCAGCGTGGCCCCCTTTCCAGCGGGAGACGCGGCCGCCCGCCCCCCTGAGCCCGGAGGCCCCCGGCCCCTGCTGCGCTTCAAATTTCTGATGGGGGGCAGCTGCGGGGTGCGGGAGGCCCCGCGCCCCGCGAGGTGACTCAGCGCACAGGCCCATGGGCACTGCCCACAGCAAGCGGGGAGCGGGCGGGCGTGTGCCCACCCCGCCGGCCACGCTGGCCCCGCCGCCCCTCCCGGCCGAGCCCCGGACTCACCATGAGCGCCGCCGGGGTGCGGACATGAGCGGGGCGGCTATGTGGCGCCCCGCTCCCCACCAGCCTCCATGGCCATGCGGGGGTCAGTGTCCTGCGCGGTGGCGGGGCAGGTCCGGCGCCAGGGTGGAGGGCAGCGGTGCAGGGGCGAGGTCTG
>NW_004567175.1:237959-239130 GCF_000260355.1 Condylura cristata | reverse complement strand
ACACTGAGGAAGCAGTTGGGGGGCCCTGTGGGGAGCAGGCGAGCAGGCGGGGCAGGGAGCCGAGCAGAGGTGCTCAGGGCTGCGGCGTGGCGGCTCAGGCGAGGTGCTGGCTCAGTGGTTGTGTCGTGGGGTTTCCTTGCCCTGCTGGGGACCAGGGGCCCACCCAGCCGCGCCAGGAGCCGCTCTCCCTGCGGCGCAGGGCGAAGTGTGCAAGGTCGGGGGCCCTGGGGTCGACGCCAGCCCTGTCCCCCTGAGGAGAGCCAGTGTCCCCTGGTGCTGGCCGGACCTGCGGGTGGACTTGCATTTTCACTGGCCCTGCAACAATGGGAGCCCTGAGCATGTCCCCTCGTTCTGGGCCAGCCCAGCAGACACCTATGGCCAGGAGGCCAGCCAGCGGTGGGGCGTGGGACACTTGGCTGGATGGACAGGCCAGGGGCGACAGCAGCGGGAGACACCCGCCCCGGGCCTCATCCTGGGCAGTCCCTGGCCCATCTCCCCAGGCCTGTGTCCACACCACCAGGACCCAGCTGGCCCCATGACCCCGCGTGCGGAGCGCATGCACCTCCTCGTCGCCCGCTGAACCCTCAGGCCTCCTGAGTCTGCGGTGTCTGCTCCTGCCCGGCAGGTAAGGAGACCTGAGGCCCACACTCTGGTCTCTGACCTGCAGAGCCAGGCCCTGGGGCCCGTGGTGCTGAGCCTGCCAGACTCTGTCTGGGGCTGGTGGCCACCACGTGGGTGGGGCGGGGCCACCGAGGGCCGGGGCGTGGGTGGGTGGGGCCAGGGCGGCTGGGCGGGGCCACCGAGGGCCGGGGCCGCGGGGCTGTTGGCAGGGGCCCGGGAGTCTGTCCAGCCTGGGTCCCCGAATGTGTGGCAGAGATTCCCTTTGGGCAACATCAGGCCCAGAGGAAGAAGAAAGGCCGGAGGCGCGTTCTGCCAGCCCTGGAGCTGGGCCGCGCCCCTGGGGCAGGGAGATCCGCCCCACGAAGGACTCGGGCTCGCGGGCGTGCCCAGGCGGGGCGGACGCGACGGGCCTCCACGGAGAAACGAGCGAGGGGCGCCAGTCGGGAAAGCCTGGGCAGCACGTGGCCGGGCTGCTGTCCCGCTGGCTGTCCAAGGCGCGGGGCTGGGCCTCGGGCCGAGCAGAGGGGGGTGGCCCGGAGTCGGGGAGCGC
>NW_004567175.1:236737-237249 GCF_000260355.1 Condylura cristata | reverse complement strand
GCCGCGCCCCGCTGGCCGCCGGGCCCTCTGCCGCCTGCTGGGGTTGCAGGGAGTCGCCCTCGCGGCGCCGGCCACAGCTTGAGCATGGCCTGATTTCCCGACCTGGGGCAGAGGGTGCCCGGTCCTGCAGTGGCGCTGGCGGCCCTCACGCCTGCAGCAGCAGACACCTGCCTGGTGCGGCCCTCGGACCCTGCTGGCCGCCCCTGCCGGGGCAGCGCCGGCGGCCTGGGCAGGTCCCAGACCTGGCAGGAACCACTGGTGGGGCCCGCTGGACTCCTCTGGCTGTCCGTGGCGAGTGGGCCGACTGGGCAGGAGGCCCGAGCCCCTCGCTGACCTCGAGAGGCTCCGACCTTCCAGGCGCGTGGTGGGTGGGGACGAGGGTGGGAGCTTCGTGCGAGGCTGAGTGACGGACTGAGCTCGGGTCGCAAGGTGCTGGCTGGACACCTGCGCCTTCAGACGGAAGCCAGCAGGGGGTGGCCGCCGGGCCCCTCCCGGCCCCGCCCTCCCGCCCC
>NW_004567175.1:233162-236548 GCF_000260355.1 Condylura cristata | reverse complement strand
TGCTTGGACCACCTCTTCTTGGGGAGGCGCCTTTGGGGCCGCGGAGGCTGCCTCAGGTGCCTGAGGGAGGAAGTGGCCGGGCGTGGAGATTGGGTCGGCGGAGCACCCTGCCCGCGAGGCCCGGGGGCCTGTTCTGCTGCTCCGCGCCCCAGCAGGTCTGGCGGCTCCTCCCGCGGGGCCTGCTGGGGGCCTGGCTCTGAACCCTGAAGTCCCCTGGGCACTGGCCTGCCCTGCCTGCCGCCCCGCCCTCTGGCCCTGAGGCGCGGGGGGCCTCTGCGCAGGCCTGAGGCCAGACACTGCTGCTTCTGCCCCCCACTGCGCCCCGGGCGCCCCCAGGCCCTCTCGGAAACGCTGCCTGGGGAGAGCTGAGGTCGCGCCCAGGCCGGGACTGCTGCCCGGTGGCCGTCAAGTCCAGGTCTCCGCGCCGCCAGCTCGGGGCCATTTGTCTGCTTTGCCGCCGACGGATGTCACCGAAATAAACATCTGGGTTTCAGTAAGTGTTTCCATGGCGACGCCGCGGCTCCTCTGATGGTCCCCAGGAGCCAGAGGGGGCGCAGCCGCGCCCCTCAGAGAGTCCACGCGACTGTCCTTGTGACGGCCCCTGGGCTGGGCGGCCGCTGGGCGGGGCTCTGGGGGAGGGGCAGGGTGGCCGCGGCTGGGGTGTCCGAGTCCAGGCAGGGGAGGGGCCAGCCTGCTGGGCTTCCCAGAGGATGGCCAGCGGGCCTGCACACACGGGCGATGGCCCCCAGAGGCCCCGGAGCCTGGGCCCCCAGTCTGCGGAGCAGTGACAGGCGGGGCCCTGGGTGCTCTGGAGGGCAGAGGAGGGACCACGGCTGGACAGCAGCCTCCCTGCCTGCCAGGCCCCGGAGCCGCACAGGGCGGGGGCAGCTGGCCGGAGCAGGCCCAGCTGTGCCGCCTGGGGCCTGGGCCGCAAGGGCGCCACCAGGGCCCTGGCTGCTGCCCCCACGGACAACCGGCGACTCCTTCCCTGGACTCCAGGTTCCACCCGACCCTCAGCCCCTGCAGCACAGCCTCTGGGGGTGTCCAAGCCTCGCTGACCCCAGCGGACATGCCACAGAGGCAGGCAGCAAAGTGGCGTGAAGAGGCAGCCCCGGTGTGGCCAGCTGCTGCGGCTCTTGCTGGCCAGCTGCCCTGGCTTTCTGACAGCCCGCGCAAGGGCGTCCAGAGGCCCCCGGGCCGCAAAGCAGGAGTGACCCACGCTGCCACCTGCCTGCGGCTGGCCTCCCGCGGTGCCCGGGGTCCGGCGTCCACACAGCTGGCCCCAGTGAGCCCAAGTCGCCCGGCCATGGCCAGTGGGGAGGCCCCCACGCCCCGTCCACACCGCCTGTGCTGGACCTGGTGGTCTGCAGCCTGCCCCGCCCGTGGCCGGGACGTTGCGCCACCAGCAGCTCGTTGCGGGCCTCACCTGCGTGACCAGCTGTGTCAGGGAGGCGGCGAGGTGGGTGCCGGGGGCGCTGCCGCTCCCCACCACGGAGCACCGAGGGGGCCTTGGCCAGGGCCTGCAAGACCTTTGGGCCAAGGGGATGTCAGGAGACTGGCGGGGGGGCTGGGGGGCAGGGCCGACCCTGGGGGTCACAGGCAGCTCTCGGGGCCCTGAAAGGGGCGACTTGTTTGTTGGTTACTTGAGATTTGATTAGGCCTGAGGATTTGAGGTTTTGGGGGGAAGAACATGCTCCTCAGTTTTGAGTCTCCTTACTTTCCTAATTCTGGAGTGGGGAGCAAGATTAAATTATATAATGTAAAGTCTTTTTATACTAAATATAATTTTAAATGTTACATGTTGACAGAAATGGAAAGTTTATCACATAGGTTTTCCTAAAGTCCTCCCAAGCTGCATGTACTTGCGTCTACCTCAATTAAAAATTCATTAGCTCTTCCTTGAAATTCGCCCGAGTTGCAGCTCCCAGACTGAAGGATTCTTACCTCACCTATGTGTATTTGCAACATGCATGTGTTTCCTAAGACAATGCGTTTTTGTCCCACCCTGGGGGCGCAGCGGGTCAGAGCGCAGCACTGAGAGGCTAAGGCCGCTTCAGCTGAGTTCGATCCCCGCCTGCCCCGGAGGTGACCACAGGGCGCAGCAGACCCCTGCTGACCCGCCCACTGCTCCCCTCAGCAGTGGACTTTGTCGATCTGCCTGTTCTGCTCCCCACTCTGTCTCTGGTGAAGCCTCTCGCCGCCCCTGAGCCTCTGGCCTGTACCCCAGTTCTGTGTGCATAAATAAATACATTAAAAAAAAAAAAAGGCAGTGAAAAGCAAAAATATGTTTATTCTCTAAAAAACATGCATCCTGCATGACTCCTGAGACAGGGTCACAGCCTCGGCCACTGTCCGGTCCTCAGTGGACACCAGGCCCGCCCACCCTGCGCTCACTCCAGTGCACTGGATGGGGTCAGTGCGGGCCACGGGCTGGACAGTCGCTCACCAGCCTGGGAGGAGGGGCTCAGAGGCGCCAGGATCCCTGATGGGGTGGGGGGCCCGCGCCCCGCTCCACCGTCAGCCCCGCCCCCACCCGGCTGGCCCCGCCCCACTCATGGCAGGCCCCGCCCCCACCCAGGCCAGCCTGCCCCGGTCCGCGTCTGGTCCTGCAGCTGGACCTTTCCCATGAGGCCCACTTGCAGGATGAGGTGGGCAGGTCCATGCAGCCGGCTGCGGCCAAGGCGCCAGAGGCCCGTAGTGACCGGCAGGCCCTGGCGGAAGGAGCGCGGGGCGTCCGTGGGCCAGGTGGCTTCTCTGGACAGCCTGTCTGCCCCGCGGACCGTGGCCAGGGATGGTACTAGCCTGCGGCGGGGCCTTCAGAGGGCCGTGGGCGCCCGGGGCTCCAGAGCCAGCGCGGACTCGGCAGCCCTGCTCCTCTGCGAGCAGACCCGGCCGGCCGGTGCCGCCTGCCTGGGCGCCCGCGTGTGCCGACCCGGTCCCTGACGGCGGCCAGGCGAGGCCCGCCCGCGGCGCTAGGTCCTCTTTGTGGGAAGCACAGGCGTGTGGCGGGCCGATGGCCAGAGCCCGAGTCTCCGCTGAGGGCCAGGAACTCGCCTGAGCTGGCCGCTCCGCTGGAGGGAGGGGGAGGGGGAGGGAGGCCCCTGCAGACCCCAAGGTGCGGCCTGGGGCAGGCCCTGGCCCAGTCTCCCGGGGCTGCCCCTACTGTCAGTGGACACACAGGGGCCGGACCCCCGAAAGGGGTCTCCTGGAGCCTGGCCCTGGGCCGGCCTGGGCACCTCCCAGAAGCAGGGTGTGACGGCGGTGGAGGACGCTGCCTGGCCGCTGCTGCCAGGGGGTGGCCAGGGCGCAGGAGCTTCGAGCCTTTGTGGCTGAGGATCGTGGCGTCGGCGAGGCCGGCGGCGCCCCGGGGCTCAAGACCGAGGTGG
>NW_004567175.1:230770-232488 GCF_000260355.1 Condylura cristata | reverse complement strand
CCGCCCGGCTCCGCCGCTCCCCCAAGCGGCTGGGCCTGCCCCCGCCCAAACCGGGGACCTCCAGGGGCTCCCACACTCCGCGGCGGGATGCCCCCTCCGAGGTCCCAGCGGGCCCACAGACCCCGCGGGCTCTTCTCCAGCGGGGCGGCTGCCCACTGGGTTCCGGGCACAGCGGGCCTCAGCCTGCCCCGGGGGTGGGGAGCTGCGGCCCCCAATTTTGTTTTCTGCCTCCAGAGGCCCCAAGCTGGGCCCCGGAGGAAGCTGAGCGGGGGAGCCGGGCACAGGGGTTCCCAGGCCTCCCGAGCGTCCCTCGGGCCCTGGGGCAGCACCCGTCCACCGCAGCTCGGGAGAGGGGCTGGCGGCCCTGCCACGCTTCGGTCTATTTTTAGCTCCTACGCTGTAATCTCCAGTGGTGATTGCAGCACCCCCAGGTAGGGCCGCTGATTACATAATCACCCAGCTGAGCATGGTGCTGGCAGACGGTGCCCAGGACACGTGCCCTGCCGGGCCCCAGAACTTCTTCTGGGCCCCCCAGGCCACCGGCCAGCTGCCCGGCCTGCCTGGTCTCTGGACCTCGGCCACACCGCCCTGGGGCGTGTCAGGGCTGTCACGCCTCTTGCTCCCCTGCTCTGACAGCCCCGGGTCTTCAGCTGTGTGGGGAGATCGCCACCACCTGTGTCCCACCAACCATCAGCTGACCACACTGACCACTGGCCCTTGGCCAGGTGCAGGTCTGCCAGGGAGCCGGTGGCTGCTCATCTGGGCAGGCAGCCCAGGAGCAGATGCCTGCTGCTGCAGGGTTTACAGGGGGTGCTGCTGGTCAGGGCCAGACGCCGGATACCAGGAAAGGCATGTCCACCCAGCAGGTTTGTTCTTCGAAGCCCAGCTCTCTCCCTCATTAGTGTGTGGCTGGGGGACACAGAGCCCTCCTGGCCCATGGTTGGTCAGCTCAGCGGGCCAGAGTCCGGCCCAGGGCCCCTCGGCGTGGGGCAGGAGGCCGGTCTGGGGACAGGGCAGCTGGGTCGTGCCAGGGCCAAGGAGCAACGCTCTGGCCATTCGGAGAAGAAAAGCCCAAGAGATGAGTCCCCTGAGGCCCTGGGCAGAGGTGGCCCGGGGGTGCCCCAAGCTGGGGCAACACTGAGGGCCTGGCGGGAGCAGGCCCCAGGGCCGCGAATTCAGGCCCGGCCAGCCCAGCACCCCAGCACCCCGCTCCCTGGCGGCCTGGAGCACACCATCCAGAGGGCTGCTCCCCAGGCCCGCGCCTGCGCTGCCCGGCGGGGAGCTGAAGGCCAGCACTGCACTGGGGCGGTGGGCACTGCGGGCTGGGGCTCCTGGCCCAGGAGATGCCCGACAGCCCTGGGAGGGCAAGCAGCCTTAGCCCTTAGCGGGGAGTGTGGGCATCAGCCCCTGGGCAGCTGGGCGGTGGGCTGCAGGCTCAGCCCTGGCCCCGCTGGACCTGGCACCCCGGACCCGGCACCCCAGGAGCCCACCACTGTGTAGCCAGCGTGAGCCGCTGTCACCTACGGCATTCCGGCAGTCCAGGTGCCTCCCACCCTGCTCAGGCCCCACCGCTCCCAGGGCCTTCGGGGTATGGCCCCGCCCCCAGGGATGGCCCCGCCCAGGAATGGCCCCGCCCCAGGGATGGCCCCGCCCAGGGATGGCCCCGCCCAGGGATGGCCCCGCCCCAGGGATGGCCCCGCCCAGGGATGGCCCCGCCC
>NW_004567175.1:228727-230574 GCF_000260355.1 Condylura cristata | reverse complement strand
CCCAGGGATGGCCCCGCCCAGGGATGGCCCCGCCCAGGGATGGCCCCGCCCCAGGGATGGCCCCGCCCCCAGAGGTAGGACCCACAGGCACGGGCATCCCTGGATGAAGGGCCTCAGCGTCCATCGTTCAGAGTGGCCTCCAGACCTGGAATGGGGGGGTGCGAGCTGGGAATGTGGGTGCTCCGCTCCAGATGGCAAAGCACCCCGACATGAGAAAGTGAAGGTAGCAGGTATGAGAGGAGACTGAGGCTGTGGCTCAGCACTCAGCCCTCCCTTCCCCTGCCCCTACCCCTTCCCTGCCCTCTCCTGCCCCTGCCCTGTCCCTGCACAGATCTGACAACCTCGGGCAGTTGGTCACTGGTCCCAGCCCCAGAAAGGACCCCGCAGTGGCTGCTGGGCAGGGGAGGGCACCCACAGACTCAGGGCTGCTGGGTCACGGGCCTCCCCTGAGGCCCAGAGTGCGGGCGGCGTGGCCCCCAGCGCGGGGTGGCCCCAGGGCACATCCCTGCAGTCTGTGGAGACCGGCCCTCAGCAGCCTCAGCAGCCAGGGGCGCAGGGTGGACGCCTGCGGGGTCAGCAGGCTGCACTGGCCTGGCCACCGCCCTGGGCGTTTAAGCAAATGCAGGTAAAATGGCTCAGTCAGGTCTAGTTCGCTATTACGGAACTGGGCTGAGAGTGGAGAAAGATCATGTCCCGGCAGCTTCTGGCTAGGCCGGTCCTCTGCTAGGGATGGACACCGACCACTGACGGGCCGGGACTGTCCCCGTCACGCCCGGCTGGCACAGCGGGGCCGTAGCCCAGCCTCGGTGCCGTGAGACCGCGGCACCAGCAGGTGGGCCCTGCAGCAGCCGCGACGACCCCGTGCAGCAGGAAGCGGCCAGGGAGCCGCGCCCCTCTCCACGGAGGTGGACGGCCCCTCGAGGGTGGGTGCCGCGGCCGCACGGCTCGCTCCTGCCCGAGGAGCAGCTCCTGCCCGTCACGCTGAAGCAGACGCAGTCTGTCTTCCTGCGTCTAAGGACAGGACGGACGTCCCTGAGTGGACAGGACGTCCAGCAGCAGGCGCTGACCAAGCAAGCTGGCGCCCGCCCCAGCCCGCCTGCGCCCGCCCCAAAAGGCCACGCGACCCTCCTGGCGCTGCAGACCCTCGCCCGTCTCCCCTTGGGCCCCTTTGTCCAAACGCCCTCGGCAAGTCGCAGACGGGTCGCGACTCCCTCGGGCTGCCCACACGCAGACCACTGCCCCCCTCCTCACACCGCTGCCCTGTCCGGGCGGAGGGGCCGGGCCGGAGCTCGGAACCACAAGACCCCGCTGTCCCGGCCCGGCCCCCAGACGACCTCACTCGCACCTAGAGCGTGGACGCGTGAGTCCGAGCGGCAGTCGGGGCCCTCCGCCCGTCCCCGCCCTGCGGCCGAGTGGCAGCGGTGGCCTGGCGGCCGGGCGCGTTTCTCAGAGGCGGAGTGCACCGGCTATCCGGGGGCGCGGGGAGGAGTTAGGAGCGGGAAAGCCGGAGGCGTGAGGTCTGGGCAGGGGGCCTGTGGGGAAGACCGTGAGGGCCAGAGACGGCTGTGGGCGCTGCGGGTGATCGGAGCACCGGGCGCCCTGTCCGGGCTGCGGACCTGGAGCCCAACCCCGTCGGCAGCACGGAGCCTGGCGGAGACGGCTGCGCCCGGAAGTCCTGGCCGGCTGGTGATTACGCGCTTTGGAGGAATCGGTCAGTTTCTTAATCCTGTTACAACACAGTGGGCACTGTGGGTGCTCCCTGCCATGGGTGCTCCCCGTGGGTGCTCCCTGCCATGGGTGCTACCCCGTGGGTGCTCCCCCGTGGGTGCTCCCCCGTGGGTGCTCCC
>NW_004567175.1:225437-228396 GCF_000260355.1 Condylura cristata | reverse complement strand
TGGGTGCTCCCCTCCATAGTGCTCCCCCAGTGCTGCTCCCCTCCAGGATGCTCCCTGCTGTGGCTGCGCTGCCTGGAAACATGGGCACTGCTCCCTGCACGTGGGGCTGGGGGGCAGCTCCTACCGCTGACCCTCCTGGGCTGTCTCTCCTGAAGGCCTGTCCACAGCAGCAGGGGCGGAATCACTGCCCTCTGGCCCTCTGGACAGGACCTCCAGGGCTGCGAGGACAGAGAGGCCGCAGGAGGGGAAGGGCGCCTGGCCCAGGAGCGCATCAGCTGCCCCTCAGGCTCCCCCAGGCTGACCCAGGGTGCGTCCAACCCCCTCTCCCTTTGGGGTCAGCCACAGCTCCCCGGGGCTGTGCACACCACGGGAGGGGTGTCCAGGATGGGCTGGCCAGGGCAGGACCCCTCTGTGCCAGGCCCCACCGCCTGCTCCCCATGCCCCTGCATGCCCCCCTTCTCTCCAAGCCCCACCCCTCACCCTCCCCAAGCCCTTGCAAGGGTCTCCCTCCGCTCCCCACCCCACCCGCTGGTTCCCATGGCCCCCCCGGAAGCTCCCCAAGCCTTTGCATGCGCCCCACCCCCCGCGCATTCCCATGGCCCCCCAAGTACCTCGCGGTCCTGCGCTCCAGCTCCCCAAGGCCCTCACGCTCCTCGGCAGCCCTCGGACACCCCCTCCCTCAGCTGAGGGGCGGGGCTGCGGTGGGGCCAGGGCGCCCCCGCCCTGCTTGAAGGTCAAGGTCCGCGTCCCTCGGTTGCTAGGCAACCGAAACCAACCGACTGTGGGCGGCGGGCGGATAGTGCGGCCAGACCCGGGACGCGTCGCGGCACCCCACCATGGACCTGGTCATCACGCAGGAGCTGGCCCGCGCCGAAAGCCAGCATGGTGGGCAGGCGACCTGGCCCCTGCAGACTTGGGCTGGCGCCGGGAGAGCCAGGGCCCTTCGCGCTCCCGAAACCGCGGGAGACCCCAGCCACAGCGCCCCCGCAGGCCAGCAGGCCAGGGAGTGCTGCCGCTAGCGGACCTCTCTGCGCCCCAGCCCCTCCAGCTCCAGGCGGGTGGGGGCTGGGGTGGGGCAGGGGGGGAGGGGCGGCCGCGCCTGACCCACCTTGGGTCCGCAGACGAGGCCGCCCTGCGGAGGGCCTACGAGCTGATCAAGGCGGCCAACCTGGGCAAGTCCGAGCTGGACCCGGTGGAGAGCTTCAGTCCCCACCTGTTCGTCCTGTGCGCCGAGCAGGCACTGAAGGTGCGGGGTGGGCAGGGGCTGGGGGGCGTCCAGCTAGCTCCTTCCCCCGCCCCTCCTTCCCCGCCCCCTCCCCCACCCTGGGGAGCGTGGCTCAGGGTCCCCTTGCAGGTGGGACAGCCGCAGGTGAGCGAGGACTGCCTCCAGATGTACTTCAAGGTGAAGGGGCCCGTCACTCAGTTTCTGGGTCGAGCGCACCTGTGCAGCGCCCAGCTGTGCGCCCCCAAGTCCACAGATGACCTGGTGAGCACTTGCCCGCCCCGCTGGCCGGCCTGCCAGCTCCCCTGAGGGTGCCACAGCCCCACTATGCCAGGGACGACACGCCTCCGGGCACCTGGCGGCCGGTGCTGCTTGCTTTGCCTGGGCAGCGTGGCCTCCTGGGGTCCCCTTGGAGCTGGCCCTGGCCTCCCGGGGTCGCCAAGCCCTGCAGCCCTCTCAGTGACCCCCCCCCTTGCAGGAGGAGTTCGAGAACTGCGTGACCCAGTACATGAAAGCCATCAGCTTCGCCAAAGGCGAGCCCAGGTAGGGTCAGGGCGCCTCTGACCGCTGGGCTGACCAGCCTGCCCGCGTTCCCGCCCAGGGCGGCGTCCGCCCCTTTCCCTTCGCTGTGGGCCTGTCCCTCCCGGCACGTGTCCTCTGCACGCTGGGGGCTGGGCTTGCAGGCGCTGAGGCCTCCTGCCGCCCTGGCCGCAGCCCACAGGTGGGGCGCCGGCAGCTCCCACTCAGCAGAGAAAACACAGACTCTGTCCAGATCAGACTTATGGAACCCGCCGTAGTAACATGTCACTGAGGGCGCGTGGCACTGGCTCCCTGCCTGCGCCCGCTGTCGGTGTGGGGTACAGGCGAGCCAGGCCTCCTCAGTGGGGACAGGTGGAGGGCACAGTGCGATTTGGGGGAGACCGGGCCTGGAGCTGTGAAGCTGGAGAGGCGGGTGGCCCAGGCTGGGCTCCGGGCTCAGAGGCACCTGCAGGCGGCTAGGTGGGCGGGGCGCCGGGTGGGCGGGGCGCCGGGTGGGCGGGGCGCCGGGTGGGCGGGGCGCCCCTGGGCCTGCCTTCTCCTGGAGGTCTGGGCTGGGGCAGCCTCCAGAGTGGCCATCCTGGAGTTCCGACCCCACTCTCCTCCCGGCTGCCCCCGGGCGGAGGGTCTGCTCCCGCCGGCCGTGCAGGGCCACTGGCCAGCGCACAGGGTCGGGGCTGCTGCCCGGGCCCACCTCCCCCCGCAGCCCTGCTCGCCTCCCGTCAGGTGAACGCAGCTCCGCAGGCCTCCCCTGAGCTCTCGCCCACGCCCCTGTGGCCCGCCCTCGGGAGCCTGGAGGCCAGGCCTGGGCGGTCCCCCGCGGGCAGCGGACGGCTTCGGGGACGGAAGCCCGCTCAGGCTGGGGCTGAGCAGGGCCCCGGCCGCAGGTACCACTTCCTGGTGTTCAACGCTTCGGTCCTGTACTGGGAGATGGCGCGGCCCTTCCTCAAGGCGGGGTACCGGCACCACCTGATCCCCAGCCTGAGCCGCGTGGTGACCGCGCTGAGCCAGACAGAGGAGGAGGAGGACAAGCCCTGGCGCGCGGAGCTGACGCTGTGAGCCCGCCAGAGGCCCGGCGGCAGGCCCGTCCCCGCCCCGTCCCCGTCCCCACGCGAGCCCCGCGTCACCTCTTCCCCGCGCGGAGCAGGTCAAAGCCCTCGTTGATCTTCTCGAAGGGCAGCACGTGGGTCACCAGGGGGT
>NW_004567175.1:220330-221408 GCF_000260355.1 Condylura cristata | reverse complement strand
TGCATCTGCACCTCCATCTCACCTCCATCTCACCTGCATCTCACCTGCACCTGCATCTCACCTGCGTCTCACCTGCACCTGCATCTCACCTGCACCTGCGTCTCACTTGCATCTGCATTTCCCCTGCACCTCCATCTCACCTGCATCTATACCTGCACCTGCACCTATACCTGCACCTGCACCTATAGCTACTCCTTCTCACCTGCACCTCTACCTGCCCTGCACTGCATCTACAGCTGCACTGCACCTCCGCTGCCACTTGCACCTTTAATAGGTGGACCGTGGTGTGTGCTCAGGCCAGCCAGTGGGGGATGGTGCTGTTGCAGGGGCTGTGAGGGGTGCAGGGTCCCAGCGAGCCCCTGAAGCTGACCTGCCAGAGCCAGGCAGGGGCACCTGGGTGGTAGGACGATGGTCCAGCGAGAGGCCACACAGGGCTGGTGGCAAGGTGGCTGGAAGGGCCAGGGGGCCAGGCCACCTCCGCGGGCTGGAGCGGGCGTCTGGTGGGAGGTGGCCAGCTGGGGAGACCGAGGGCCTGGTGTTCCGTGAGTGACCCCCTGCCCCGCCTGTGAGAGCTGGGCCTTTTAACTCACCAGGTGGGTTTGCAGGGGTGAAGGCCTGGTGGGAAAGGTTTTGGGGTGCATGTGCCTCCACCCTCCTTGGGTCCAGCAGACGAAGCAGCTTAGCCAGCAGGGACAGCAGCCACTGGGTGGGCATGGGGAAGAGCCCCGGCGATTGGTGTCACCGGGGAAGCGGGGGGCAGGAGAGCCCCGGGAGCTGCTGGCTGCGCTGTGTGGGGCCTGGGGCGGGGCCTCAGCGCGCGCCTCTCCCCGCGCAGCCTCATGGTCCTGCTCCGCTGCCAAGTGCACATGGAGCTGGCCCACATCGAGGAGGACGAGGACCGGCTGGAGCCCGCCATGGTGCACCTGCAGAAGGCCCTGCAGCTGGACAGCCTGGGGCTCCACAGGGAGACGCTGCTCATGGCGCTCAACCGGCTTCGTCTGTGCACAGAGCTCTACCAGACCCCCGAGCGCCCGGAGGACAGGGCCGTGCTGGCCATTGAGCAGGTGGGCACGCAGGC
>NW_004567175.1:218717-219793 GCF_000260355.1 Condylura cristata | reverse complement strand
CAGGCCAAGAAGGCAATGCCCAAGGACAGCGTGCGGAAGAAGCGGGCCCTGCTGGTGAATGCCGGCCTGGCTTTGGCCCCAGACACCTTCCAGATCGTGCTGGACAGCGAGAACGAGGCCAAAGGTCAGCGCCGTGCCCCACTCCCCCCATGCGCAGGCAGGTCCCCAGCGTGTTAGCCAGCAGGGCGGAGGGCTCGGTTCTGGCTCTGGGCGGCGAGGTCCGGCACACAGGCGTGGCCAGGCTGGCTCTGCTGGGAGCCGGCGCGAGGCAGTTCGGCTGGCGGCCGCCCCTCCCCCCGCTTCTCCCGCCGGGGTCCTTGCGCCCAGGACACCATCCTGGTGGGGCCGGGTGGGACCACCCGGCCGCCTTCGCCTGGAGGTGACCCCTGCGTCACCGTCCAGGCAGGGCCACACTCCAGGTCCAGTGGGCTCCCTCCTTGGACCCTGTGGGGAGCACCGCACCACGCATGCCCCTGTCTGTGGGCCAAGGACAGGTCCCCGAGCCTGCGGGGCTGCCCAGGGCCCTCCTGCATCAGCCCCGCCTTTTGTCCCAGGGGGGCCTGGCCAACCTGGGGGCACCAGAGTTCTGTCCGGCCAGGTGTGCTCCCGCTCCCTCGCCAGGCTGAAGATGATGTACGGGCGTGTTCTGAGCAGGGTGGCGGGCTTGGGCCAGATGTGGGGGGGCGCTGGGGCGGGGCCGGGGGGGCCGGGCCTTTGTCGCCTGGCTTGGGTGCAGGGTGGCTGCCTCTCACCTCTGTCCTAGCCCGTCCAGGTGCCTGGGCAGCCAGGGTGGGCTCTGGTGGGCGGGGGTCTCCAGGCAGGGAGATGCCGACACCGGCCCCCAGGCTCGTTGGGCTGCTCCCACCCCAGGGAGAGGGGCGTGGCCGTGACGGCCCCTGGGGCCACAGAGCCCTGAGCGGGCCCTGGCTTTCCACCCCAGTGTCCACTGGCAAGCACAGGGGCCGGTTCAGCCACCTGTTCGCCAAGGCCCGGCACCACACCGTCTGCGTGGACAAAGCTGCTGGGCACCTGCGGCGCTTGGGGGTCAAGAATGACCAGGAGAGGTGGGTGGGCCC
>NW_004567175.1:217920-218433 GCF_000260355.1 Condylura cristata | reverse complement strand
GCACCCAGGCCACGGGGCCGGGCGCGCGTCACCGCCCACCTCAGAGGCCGGGCGGCTGCACGGTGGCCCCTGCTGACTGGCGGGCAGTACTGGACAGAGGCACTGACCGCGTGTGCAGAGGATGGGCAGGCCGAGAGCAGGACGCTGTCCTCGGGCTGGCTCTGGGGGGCCGCGGGGTCCTGCCGGCCTTGCGGGTGCCTGCGTGGGCCCTGTGCGTGGGCCCGGAGTGGCCCTGGGCTCCGAGGAGCTGGATGCGGACGTGGGTGCCGCGGGCTGCGCCAGGCGCTGCCGGGCGCGTGGGGGCGGGGCCGGAGCCTGCGCCACCCCAAGTGCCCTGGTCCTCAGGGAGGAAGAAGCGTGGCGGCGAGGGCTCGGCGCTGGACTCCCAAGCCCAGTGGGAGGCCGCCCTGCAGAAGCCCCTGCACCCCGGCCTGCTGCGCAAGCTGGCAGAGGTGGGGTTCATCAGCGCTGAGGTGCGTCCCGGGGCTGGCGCCACCCCGCAGGGCGGGCGGG
>NW_004567175.1:217113-217638 GCF_000260355.1 Condylura cristata | reverse complement strand
GCCCGCGCCGCGCAGGGGCCGCTGACCAGGCCGCCCCCCAGGACCTGGATCGAGAGCCTGTCGCAGTTCGCCATGAACACCTGGCTGCGCGCGGCCGAGATCGGCCAGGAGCTGCAGGAGGCCTGGGTGGTGCAGAACGCCGTGGTCTACGTCCTGAACCACAACCACCACCTGGTGGCCGCCGGGCGGCAGAAGGAGCTGGTGGACGCCCTGTTCCACCTGCTGAGCATCGTGCAGGCCATGGGCTCCCTCGAGTGGGTTCCTGCCGGCGCTGGCTGCCAGGCCCAGGGTGGGGGTCAGGGCCGGCCTGGCGCCGGGCGGGGCAGCTCAGTACCTGCCCCACAGGGACCCGGTGCTGCTGGCCACGCTCTGCAACACCCTGGCCCGTGGCCTGATCATCGGCTGGATCCCCGCCCACACGCCCGAGAAGGCCAAAAGGCTCGGACGGCCGAGCCCGTCCCACCCGCCCCTGGACCCCGAGGCCTTGTCGGAGGTCCACGCTGCCCTGGAGGTGACGCGGCTGGG
>NW_004567175.1:215014-216430 GCF_000260355.1 Condylura cristata | reverse complement strand
GCCTCGCCGGCCCGCCCGCGCCGCTGCCCATCGCCCTGCTAGCCCCCAGGCTCACGGGCAAGCGGCCTTTCAGGTGTGCGAGTTTGGGCTGAGCCTGGGCAGCGGGCCGGCGCCCGAGGAGACGGTGCCCATCCAGGCCCGGCAGCAGCTCATCGCCACCTGGGTGAAGACCAAGCAGCTGCTGCAGCAGCAGATCGGGCCCCGGCTGGGCGCCGAGGAGCAGGTGCGCCCGAGGGCCACTCCCAGGCCGCAGGCAGCCCGGCCACGGGAGGGGCCCCCAGGGCCGGCCAATTGCACCCCTCTGGCAACCCGCACCGGGCCGCCCCACGCCCCCCGCACACCCGCAGGGCGCCAGCGAGGAGGTCAGCTCGGTGACGCGGGTGCTCGTGGCCCTGGAGATGTACTCCTGCTGCGGGCTGGGGCTCATGGACTTCACGGTGCCCGCCCTGCCCCAGGTGGGGCCCGCCCCGGGTCGCCCTGCACCCCTCCCTCGGCCCCCGGCCCCTGCCCCGGGTCACCAGGTGTCCAGGCCAGCGGGCAGGACCATGTGCAGACACCCCAGCCCCGTGCTTGTTAGGGCTGGCTGGTTGGGGGGCCCGGGAGACCCCAGAACCTCCCCTGGCAGAGCCGCTGTCCTGCAGGCCAGGCCCCAAAGAGTGCTGCACTTGGGGTGCCCCTCTGGGGCAGTGGGCGGTGTGGGCGTGGGGACACTTGGGGCCCCGCCTGCCAGCCTCCAGCACGCCTGGGTCTGCGCAGCTAGTGTGCGGCCAGGCGGGCGGGCAGCTCCCGCCAACCCTGTGCCCACCGCCGCCCCCGCTGCCCTCGCAGGTGGTCACGATGGCCTTCGAGAGCAGCTGGTCGGACCCCGGGGTGGAGCTGCAGGCGCTGGCCAGGCTCACCCACTTCGCCTACGTGGCCCGGGACCACGAGACCACGATGGCCTGCTCGCAGAGGGCCCTCCAGATGGGTGTCAGGCACCTGCGGACGCTGGATCCGTGAGTGTCCACTGCCAGGCTGCTGACCATGGGGGCTCCAGCCTCCGGAGACCCCAGGGCCGGGACGGGGTGGCCCCTTGTGCTGGCCTGGCCACCTCGCCGGGGCGAGCTACCGCCTCCTGGACGGCCTGTTTCTCAGGAGCCCGCCGGGGGCCTGGGACCCAGGCTTCGCCCAGCGCGGTGGCCACTCTGAGCTGTCCCTGCATGCCGTGTCCTCACGGGGAGGCAGGAGCGCTGAGGGGCAGGGCCTCGGCGGAGCCCCGGGCGCAGCGGGGGCTGGGGTGCGGTGATCTCGGGGGCAGCCGTCACAGTTGGCGCCCTGGGGAGAGGGTCTGGTGGACCTGGGGGTGCTGGGGTACAGGGCCGCTGGGCGGGCAGCTGCAGTGAGGCACGCGCCCCCCTGGAGTCCAGGTGCGCTGCA
>NW_004567175.1:212515-214724 GCF_000260355.1 Condylura cristata | reverse complement strand
CGCAGGCTTCGCGGGACGTCGCCGGGGGCCCCGCCTGGGAGCGGGCCCCGGTGTGGGCGCTGGAGCCGGACCTCGTGGGCAGGAACTCGGCCCCTCCGTGGGCCGCTCGGAGCAGGAACGAGGGTCTGGTCAGGCCACCGGCCGCTTTTGTGGTGTCATTTCACAGTGACAGGGGAAATCACTTCGTGGTGGGAAACTTACTTGCTGGTCCGTGTTTTCAACGACGTGTCATTGCGGGTGACACGTTTCTGCCGTCAGCTCCGAGCTCAGGGCAGCAGGAGTGCTCCCTAGGGCTCCCCAAGGGGCCTGGACGCTCCGGGCTCCGCCGCTCTGTCCGTCACCGAGGCTGCTTGGGCCGTTAAAAGACGGGCAGGTGGCAGGTGAATGGCCACTGTCCTGCACGGGGGCCGCCGGCGAGGGGGCGCAGCCAGGGCTTGGACAGGGGGCCACCGAGCCCCGAGGGGCCTTGTCCCGCACCGCCCTGTGCACTGAGCCCAGCTGGCCGGCAGGGAGGACACGCCCCTGGTGGCCGAGATGCTGAGCGCCGCGGCCTGCATCCAGGGCAGGAGCATCATGGAGAACCTGAAGGGGAGGAAGCAGCTGCGCCTGGCGGCGTCCAAGGCCTTCATGGAGAGCGTGAAGTGTGTGGGGGGCTGGCGGTCCCTGAGGCGCGGGTCCTGGGGTGGGGCTGCCCCCGGGGCGTGTCCTGAGGTGGGGCGTGCCCACGCAGGGGCGGGCACGAGGGCTGTCCTTTTCTGGGTCCATGGACTTTGGGACGGGCCGACGCCCGGCCGGCGCCTGCCCACCCAGCGCCTGGCCGCAGGTTCGGGGGCGTGGCGGGCAGCAGGGCGCTGGTGATGCAGGCCGCACGCCACTACTGGAACTCGGTGCTGCCGGCGCTGGGCTCGGCGGGGGGCCGCAGGAAGGTGCACAGCGCGGTGCAGAGGATGGTCAGCATCATCAACAGGACAGAAGCCAGAGAGCAGGTGCTGCCCTGGTCACACGGCGCCGATGGGCAGGTGCAGGTGTGGGCAGCCCGCCCGGTGGGATCCGACAGCACCCACAGGCAGAAGCCCGCTGCGGCCCGCACAGACCGAGGGAGGGGGGCTGGGGCCGCGCCTGTGAGGACAGTGCCCAGGCTGTGTGGGGGCAGCGGGCACTCCAGGCCCTGTGCCCACTAGGGGTCCTGGCTGCCTCCCTGGCCCTGAGGCACGTGGGGGTGGGGCAAGCACCGGCACCTTTGGGAGCCCGGGCGGTGGCCAGGGCAGGGGCCTCCTGTGGGCCCAGCCGCTGGACAGAGGGCCAAGGCCTCGCGTGGGCACAGAGCCCCGGGCAGCACTGTGTACCCCGAGTGCCCCAGTGCCTGGGGAGGCGAGGTGTGGCCAGGAGGGCCGTGGTGGGCGCTGCCCTGGCTGAGGTCCATCACGGGGACGCTGCCTGGCAGGCGCTGGGCTCGCCTCTGCGCTACCCACGCTGCTGGCCTGTCCCTTCCTGGGACACGCTTTCCTGACTTTCGCACCCAGTGGCACCAGCCTCGCGGACCCAGGGAGCGCATGTCCCTTCTCCCTGTTTATCATGGGTGTGGGGCGTTCCGCCCCGGCTCAGTGTCTTGCTCTGACCTGCTGGGCGCTGTCCAGAGCAGCTGGCCTTGCAGGCAGGCAGGCGGCTGACCCAGCTGCTGGGGGCGTGTCGTCACAGGCACTGTCCCCTGAAGCGGGGAGACCTGTGTACCCCAAGTGTCCCCGCTCGCCTTTGTGGCCAGCTCCTCCCTCCCCCGCAGCCCACCGCAGGGCCCTGGAGTGGCCGGTCCTTCAGAGGACTGCCCCGCCTGGGCTCTGCGGGCCGGGGTGACCCCTCTGCAGCAGCCCGGCCTCCTCCAGGCACCAAGTGGCCCTTGACCTGTGAGGCCGCAGCAGCCGCTCCGGCTCGGCCTCCCCCTCGTCCAGCTACTCGTGGCCTGGCCTGGCGGCCCTCTGGCCCCGCGGTGTAGTGCCCGAGCCGAAGCAGGCACAGGGTCACCCCCACCCCGTTCACCTCCCGGCCGCCCCCCCACTTGCTCTTCTACAGGTGAAAGGGAAAACCCTGCAGCTGCACCCCTGGCCATCGGCGGACTTCCAAAGTGCTGGCACCACTGAAGGCTACTTTGCCCCAGGTCTGTGGGCACGAGCGGGACCCACCCACCGCCCTGCCCACTGCGCCCACATCGCCC
>NW_004567175.1:206380-208795 GCF_000260355.1 Condylura cristata | reverse complement strand
CCTGCCCCGAGGAGGTGGCCGCCGTGTTCAGGCAGGACAGGAGCAGCCTCACCGTCAACCCGTCCAGCATCCCGACGCCGGTGCGTCCAGTCCCGGGCGAGGCGGGCCGGGGTGTGAGCCCGCCCAGGAGGGATTCCAGGGAGCACCGGGGCCAAGTTTAGGGGTCTCACTGGGGCGGTGTGCCCCAGCCCCCCACGGATACCCAGCCCCCCGGGGAAATCTACCCCAGACTCCCCAGCCCCCAGGACACCCCAGCTTTCAGGGGCCCTTGACCCAGCTTTCCGTCTCTACCCTGCAAAACCCCCACAAGGGACCCCGCCGCCGCTCGCCCAGCAGGCCCCGGGCCCTGGCCGGCCAGGCCGCGCGGGCTGAGTGACAGCTCCCCACAGACCTGCTCCCTGTACTACCTGGACCACCTGGCCAGGGCCCTGCGGCAGATGGGCCTCCACGAGCTCGCCGTCCCGGTCCTGCAGCTGGCCGTGCTGATCGCCGGCTGCGTGGTGGACAGCAAGAGCCTGCAGGACCTGTACCACCTCCAGTCAGTGTGCTGCCGGCCGGGCGGGGCGGCAGGGAGGCCGTGGGTGCCCAGCTCCCCTGGCTAGGGGAATGTCCAGTGTCAGGGAGAGGGGGCGCAGGGGAGGGGCGGGGAGGCCCTGGCGACGGGCCCGCTGCCCCAGGAGAGGCCGCTGAGCGCGCAGCAGCGCCGCACCGTGGGCAGGCGAGAGGGCTGCCCCCCGCGGCTGAGGCCCTCTCCCCGCTGGCCGCCCGCTGACTGCCCTCCGCCTCTCCCAGACTTGCCCTGATCTGCTCGGAACTGAGGCTGGGGGACGCCGCTGCGTACCACGAGGAGGCGGTGGGGCAGGCGTGCCTGGGGGAGGCAGAGCAGGCCAGGTGTGCGCTGAGGCCGCGGCGTGCCAGGCTGGGCGGTGGGTTTGACGGAGCCTGGTCAGGGCCAAGACCGCGGGCAGCGATGCCTGGGCACTCGGAAGGCGGGAGGTGGCTGGGGGCAGGGGAGGACCCCTGGGGGAGGGCACCAGGGGTGGGCCCCGCCAGGGTGCCTGGGGGGGCCCCCCGGGGCGAGCCCTCGCTGCGGGCAGCCACAGGATGGAGCGGGAAGGCCCTTCCCTGCAGGAATGTCTTTGTCAGCACAAGACTGGCCTTTGTCTGTCGCCCCCGGCTGCGGCCACACCCGCGGGGTGTCCACTGGTGACTG
Organism: Condylura cristata; assembly: GCF_000260355.1. Taxonomy (NCBI): domain Eukaryota; kingdom Metazoa; phylum Chordata; class Mammalia; order Eulipotyphla; family Talpidae; genus Condylura; species Condylura cristata. Next base: position 207,582 of record NW_004567175.1, on the reverse strand, counting down.
CTGCTCACAGCCGGGAGGCCTCTGCGCCGCCGGCTGCTCACGGCGCCTCTGGCCGGTCTTGCTCACACAGCTGGAGGAAAGAAATCGCCGTGAGGAAGGAGAAGCACAAGGAGCTGCTGCTGGACGACAGCCTGACCACGCCGCCCACACCCACGGCCCCAGCCAGGCCGGCAGAGGACAAGGACAAGGTCTGCCGCTGGCCTGCAGCGGGCACAGTCAGCCTGCACGTCCCGGAGTGGGGCCCCGCTGCAGCCCAGGGCAGACCGCGGGGGTGGCATGGACCCAGCCAGCGCCCACACTCCGCCAGGGGGGCCCTTGCACTGCCCCTGCCCTGGATTGGGTCCTGGGACGGGCACAGCCTGCTGGGTGCCCAGGATGGCTGAGGCTGCCGACGGCTGAGGCAGTGCCTGGCACGGCAGGGACGGATGGGTGTGGGCTGAGCGAGGAGGAGGGACCACTGATGTGGGGGAGTCCAACCTGGAGCAGAAGGTGGCGGGCCCAGTCCCGCCCCACCGCCTGGCCCCGCCCCCACCGCCGGGCCCCACTGGCGCTGCTCGTCATTCTCGGGGCGCCTGTAGTGGCGTCACCTTTGTGCGACACTGCAGCAGGCTCCGGCGGAGACTTGAAGTGCTGGCAGCTGCAGCAGCTGGAGCGCGGAACTGCGGGGCGCGCGCCGGGGCGGGAGTGGGCTTCGGGCTGGTGGAGGCTGCTCTCGCAGCCCTGGAGCGCCGGGACAGGTGCGTCGTAGCTCTCTCTGCCTAACCGGAACGACACCTGCAAGTTGCCTGGGTGGTCATGTCCCCCCTGTGCCGTCCTCTGAGCCCCAGGGGTCCCCCTAAGAGGCATTGCGGGTGCGGCGTAGTGGGGTTGGGTTTTTTTTTTTTAACCGGGGCGACCAGGCTGCAGCAGGGGTTCTGGAGAGGAGAGAAATCCCTGGGGACTCCGTACCCTGCGCTTGTAAAGGGACATGGGGGCATTGACTTCGGCGTGTAGGCAGCAGGATGGCTCAGAGAGCACCCGGCTCTGAACTCCATCCAGTGGTCGGGGCATTGGCCTGAGCGCTCATCGTGCGCCAGACACTGCGCTTTACATGTAGTATCCAGTCCTCCCAGCAACTCAAGTAAGATCTATCATATTGTGCCCATTTTCCAGATGGGGAAACCAAGGCATAGAAGTTAACCAACTTGCCCAAAGTCACACAG
>NW_004567175.1:205136-206280 GCF_000260355.1 Condylura cristata | reverse complement strand
CCCCCCAGCCCACCCGGCCCACCTCGCCCTGCCCGGTCCGGCCAGCCAGGCCATGCAGCTCCCAGTGTCCTGCAGTTTCTGCAGCTGAACGGGGATTCCGGCGGAGGCCTGGCCGGGACGTCCCTCCCGCAGCTGTGGGTCCTCAAAGCGGAGACTCTGCTGGAGCTGGATCTGCACCAGCCTGCGCGGCTGCTGCTGTCCGAGGCCTACCTGGCCTTCCAGGTGAGGGTCGCTGCCCTGCAGGGAGGTGTGGGCAGGCCCAGCTATCAGGGGACAGGATCTTGCGGGCCACACCTGGTCCCTTGCCCGTGGCTGCCCCACCCGGGCACCTCTTGGCTGTGGCCCTTCCACCCCGCAGCCACGTCTTCGTGTCTGCCATGGAGACCCCGGGAGCCCAAGCACCTCTTGCTGCCTTGCTCTGGCCTGTCCCGGGCAGGGGCGCACAGTGGCTGCCTGGCCCCGCTCGGTCCTCATGCCCAGGAGCCCTCCTGGGGCTCAGCTGCCCGCCCGGCTCACGGCTGCGGAAGCTCTCCACCCTTAGCATGCCGGGCTCTGGTTCCTTCAGCTCTGACACCCGACACCCCGAGTCCCAACCACCTCTCCCCCCACCTCTGGCAGTTGTTCTTCCCTGTTCCACACAAAGATGGAAGTTCTGGGGGACCCCAACAACTGGGGCTGGTGGGCTCGTTGTCCACCGGGCGGGGCGGGACCCGAGGGCCTGGGCCCTCGTTGTCCACCGCGCGCTGCGGGCCCCTCGCTGCTGGAGGGCCGCCTCCCCTCCAAGGTGGCCGCTCAGTGCCCGCACGCGGCAGGCGTGTGCGGGCGTCCTTCGGCAGCTCGCCCGCCCCTGGCCTGCTTGCCCCCCTGCCTTGGGTCTCCCCACGTCGGGGCTGTCCGCAGCGCACAGGCTGCCACACCCAGGCTGTGTCCTAGGAGCTCGGCGACGCGCGGGCGGAGGCCAAGTGCCTGCACTTGCTGGCGCAGCTGGCCAACAGGGAGCGCCGCCATGGCCAGGCCCGGGCGCTGGTGGAGGCGGCCCAGCAGCTGGGCGGCGGCGAGGAGTTCTGGTACCAGTCTGCCCTGACGCTGGCGGAGGCGCTGCTGGGCGAGGACCGCCAGGGCCGCAAGAAGGTGAGCGGCGGCC
>NW_004567175.1:202468-204221 GCF_000260355.1 Condylura cristata | reverse complement strand
GGCCACTGTGTCCCTGGTCTCGGAGCCCGGAGCCGTGGTCACGCCCGTGCCCACAGGGCCGTGAGCCTGCGTGTCAAGGCCGCCCAGGAGCGGGAGGACAGGGGCCCCCGCGAGCCCCGGCCCCTGCTGGACGACCTGGACGGCTGCCTCGCGGCGGTGGAGAGCGAGTTTGTCAGCTGCGGCTGCACAGAGAAGTGTGTGGACGTGCGGCTGGAGCGCGCCGAGGTCAAGAGGTGCGGCGGCTGTTGCCCTGGGGCCCTGCCCACTGCTCCCCGCTTCAGCCCTGCCCCCAGGCCAGGTCCCACCCTCACAACCCTCTGCGCCCCACAGCCGCCCCCCGCCCCCGCACGCCTGCACACGCCCCCATCCTGCAGCGCCCACACACACGATGGACCCACACTGTTGCTGGTGGGACCCCACCGCACCCCCAGTGCCCACCCCGCCCGCTGAGCCCCGCAGCCACCCGTAGCCGGGACGGCGCCTAAGAGGGGGGTCACCGTGGAGTGGGGGTGCACAGGAGGGGGGCAAGGCCCAGGAGAAGGTGGTGCCCAGGAGGAGAGGGGCACCCTGGAGCAGGGGGGCGCCCAGGAGCTGGCGGTCACCCCGCGCAGTGGGCCCGGCGGGAGGCGCGTGGCCTGTGCTGACCGCGGTTCCTTGCTCTTGCCAAGGAGGTGTTGGGGCGCCGGTGGGGGCCAGCCATCGTGCCAGCGAGACGGGGGGCAGGCGGCCTGGCACCCACGGGTGCTCTCCCTCCAGGCTGTGTGCCCGCGGCGAGCGAGACCAGGAGCTGCGGGCCAGCCTCTACCTGGAGGCGCACGAGCTGGCCCGCAGAGCCGTGGCCGAGGAGGAGGAGCGGCTGTGCGGCCTGCGGGGCCTGCTGCCCGCGCCCCAGGAGGTGAGTGGGCACCCCGCGCGCCTCCCCAGGACAGTCAGGTGCGAGACTGACCCGTAGCCACAGAGGCCCGGGGGTCAGACTCAGCAGGGCTGGCCAGAGGGAGGGAGACAAGAAACACCAGAAAGAGCGAGGACTGAACAGGCGGCCGCAGGGCAGCAGCTGGACACTGGCTGGGCTGATGGGCGCCGAGACTGGGCGGCAGGGACAGCCGGGTTTTCTAAACTGGTAAAAGTTGACAGTGAGCCCCCAGACCCAAAAGCTGGGAGAGGCCCAGGGCAAGAAGGGGCCGGAGCCAGACCGGCTCCGCCCAGGGGCTCTGTGGGGCCCAAGGCCCCCACCCGGCAGGAAGTCAGGGCGAACGCCCCGCACCGCCTGGGGGTGGTCACCCCTGAGGACGGAGGGCCGCCGAGCACACAGGCCGCTCAGGCCCCACGTCCAGCGGTCAGCCCCGGGGCAGCTTCAGCTGGGTGGATTTGCCTGCAAGGAGGAAGGAGCTGGGGGGATGGGCAGGCGGCTTTCGGGGGACACGGAAGCGGGGAGGGGGTGTAGGGGACAGTGAGGGCCAGGCCCAGCTTCAGGGCCCCGGCCCGGGGGCCTGGGGCAGGGGCGGGGCCTGGGTGGGGGCGGGCGGGGCGGCAGCCTGGGGCCCTGCAGTTGCAGAGCGTGAGCACGCCCCTGATGAGGAAGCTGGCCAGCCTCAAGCTGCGCCTGGCCGAGAGCAGCCTGGACACGCTGCAGCTGGCCTGGGAGGAGGACCAGCGGCAGCAGCTGGAGCAGAGCTCCCTGGACAACCTGCTGACGGGCTACCTGCAGAGCATGAGGGAGGACACCCCAGTCGGCCTGGTGAGCGGCCCGGCA
>NW_004567175.1:200642-201209 GCF_000260355.1 Condylura cristata | reverse complement strand
CCCCTGAGCTCCCCTCCCCCGCAGAGAAGGATGGCGCTGGCCCAGCGCTACCTGGCCCAGGCGACCGAGGTGCTGCTGCAGGGCCTGCAGGTGGCCTTGGGCAGCGGTATGCTGGCCGTGGCGGCGGCCGCCAGCCTGGAGTTGGTGGAGTGCATGGGCTCGCTGGACCCGGTGTCCACCTGCCAGTTCCTGGCACTGTCCCAGGTATGGCTGCCGGCCAGCTGGGCTGGGCTCACCCGGGTCAGTGTGTGCAGGGGCCCCTCAGCCCCCCGAGCCCCCCAGCCCCCCATTCTCGAGTGCTCACGACGCGAGACGGTGAGGACCCCTGTGGGCGCTGGGTGCCCGGGCGCCGTCGCCCCCCTAGGCGGCCGTCCGTTTCAGAGCTGCGAGGCGGCGGGCGCCATGCGGGACGTCCTGCTGAGGGCCACGGCAGACACCAGCAGCTCACAGCTGGCCGCCCTGCTGCAGCTGGAGCACAGGCTGCTGCGCCAGGGGAGCACCGGCACCCGGCTGCTGGCCAGCGTGCAGCAGAGGCTGGCGGCCACCGCCAAGGTGAGCGCCGCAGGG
>NW_004567175.1:199433-200506 GCF_000260355.1 Condylura cristata | reverse complement strand
CCGCGCCCTCCCTGGGCTGCCGCCGGCGGCGCCGCAGAGGCGGGCCTGAGCCGGGCTCCCTCCTGCAGGCCTGGCAGAGCCTGGCGGTCACCGAGCAGCACCTGAACTTCCTCAGCGACCTTCCTCTCTCCTTCCGCGTCCTCTTCCTGCACCACGCGCCCGACTGGTGAGCGCGGGCGGCGGGCACTGCGCCTGACCCCAGCTGGGGGATGGCAGGCCGTCCGCCTCCGGCCGCTGAGGGTCCAGGGCGGGACGGAGCAGCCGGCCGGGAGGGGCAAGAAGGGCCTATTCCATCGCCCCCGCGGCCGTGTGACTGGCGGGCAGCTGGGGAGGGCGGTCGGGGGCAGGTGGGCCGAGCCAGCCGCGAGCCCTGACTCTGGCCACCAGGACCCGCCTGTACGGCGCTGTCTACGAGCGCCCCAAGTTGGTGCCCGCCGCTAAGGGGAAGCTGCCGCCACCGGGAGGTGAGCTGGCCTCGCTGCCCACGGCCTCTGGGGCACCAGGGCCACGCTGCCAGCCCGGCCTGCCCTCCAGCCGGCCCTCAGCGCAGCCCTGGCGGTAGCCACCCTTGCCGCGTCAGTTAGGAATGTTCCAGAATCAGGACAGTGTCCTGCACCTTGGGGCTGTGTCCATGCTTTCTCTGCCCGCGCTCCTTTCTCTGGGGCCGCCTCGGGGGGCGGACCCTGCTTGCGGGAGTCTGGGGGGCGTGGGGAAGGCCCACCCCCCCACGAGGCCAGGGCGCCCTGCCCCCTCTGTCGGCAAGGCAGGGGCCAGCTGTGTGCCATGTCACAGGCCTCTGCAAGGTGGCCCGAGTGGTGGTGAACCCGGAGGACTTGTCCTCCCTGCTGGCTCACGCCCAGCAGTTCCGGGAGCAGACGCTGACCGAGGTGTGCGAGGAGGACATGGCCCCCGGCCCAGGCTCGGTGAGCCCCTGCCCAGTGCTCCCCGCGGCCCGCGCCTCCAGGCCTGACAGGCGGCGCCTGTGTGGTGCTGGGAGCCAGCGGCGTCTGGGGCCCGCAGGGCGGAGCATCTCTCTGGGGGCTCGCGGATCCCCAGCAGGGCAGGTGGGCGGG
>NW_004567175.1:196465-197014 GCF_000260355.1 Condylura cristata | reverse complement strand
GCAGGGCCAGCACAAGAAAAGACACGGCCCTGTGCGGCCAGAGTGACCTGAAGAAATGGCCGGGGAGCAGCCACCAGCCGAGCCTCCGGGCAGCTCTGTCCACACCCCTCTGCCCACGTCCACACAGAGCCCAGTGGCCAGGATGGAGGCCGTAGCAGGGCGGCCCGGTCCTCATGGCCTCAGGCTCTGGCCCCTGGCGGTGGGGTGGGGGTGCACGCACAGGGCGCCCTGTCTGCTGGGTGAACGGTCAGCAGGTGGCGGTGGTCTCCTGCGGCCTTCTTGGCCTTGTCCCTCAGGAAGTGGCTGCTATCTAAAGCCACACAGCAAACATCTGTGCCCCCTCTGTGGCATGGACCCATGAGCAAGCGGAGGGATGCAGCCTGTCGCAGGACCAGCGGGGCACAGGGGCCCATAGGCTGAGGGCCGGCGCGGCCAGACGCCGCCTCTGTCTCCTACAGACGGGGGCGCGAAGAAGGAGAGCAGAGGCAGGGACTCCAGAAAGCGGAACTCAGGCAGGAAGGGCAAGAAGGTAGGAGAGCTGGGCCCGGG
>NW_004567175.1:191901-194208 GCF_000260355.1 Condylura cristata | reverse complement strand
GGGGCCTGAGCCGGCTGCTCTGGCGCCCCGCAGCCAGGCCGAGTGGGAGCAGCTGCTGGGCAGCGGCGAGGGCTGCTTCTTCTACGGCATGGAGAGCTTCCTGTCCCACCTGCTGGCCGAGAGGCTGGCGGCCATGAACCTGCAGGGTGAGCGCCCCCGGCCGTCAGCACGGCAGCCCTGGCCACGGCGGCTCCCCACGGTCCCAGCGGGCCGGGGCCCGGCAGCCACGGGCCGCAGGAGCCCTTCGCGGAGGCCGCTCTCGCGGGTCAGGCCCCAGGCGCAGCCGACGGCCGGCTGCCCGCGGGCCCTTCCGGCCTCTGCAGACGCCCCCACGAGCGGTGCGTGGCCATGAGCGGTCAGGGCCCCCGAGCCCACGGCTCGCCTGGTGCCCCCAGACCCATGGGGCCCCCGCGGGCTATGGGTGTGCCTGGCAGCACCGGGCAGCGCTCGGGGAGCTGCAAGCTGGGCCCCGAGGAGCTTTCCGGGTTCTCCAAGGACACGTGGGTCCCGCCGCTCCCACCCTGTTGCTCCTTGCCAGGCCGCCCGGGGAGGGTCCCTGCACAAGCTCAGCGCAGGGCACACTGGGCCGGGTGGCTGGCTGGCCATCGGGTGCCTGCAGCTGCCCCCGGCAGGCCGAGCCCTCTGCCGAGCAGGAAACTGGCACCCCGGGGCACGGACCCCAGATGGGCAGCTGCCCCCCCGCCCCCCGCCAGCGGCCCCTGGCCCCTGGGTGGCTGTGTGGCTGCAGGCCAAGTTGGACCAAGCAGCACCAGCCCCTGCCCGGGCCGCTGAGCCACCCTCTGTGTCCCAGAGTGCCAGCTGATGGTCCTGCTGGACCTGACGCGGTCCTCCCAGAGCATGTGGAGGCACATGGCGGCCTCAGAGAACAAGAGGTAACTGGTACCCCCAGGCGCTCCAGGGCCTGGCGGGGGAGGGGCCTGGCGGGGAGGGGCCTGGTGGGGAGGGGCCTGGCAGGGGAGGGGCCTGGCGGGGAGGGGCCTGGCAGGGGAGGGGCCTGGCGGGGGAGGGGCCCGATGGGGAGGGGAGGGGCCTGCGGCATATACCAGGCTGGGATGTCCCTGAACCCCATGCGCAGACCCCACCGGGGATGTGGCAATCCAGAGCCTGTGCCCTTGCCGCAGCTCCTTCCTGGCAAAGGCCCTAGTGGCAGGAGCAGGGAAGCTCCAGCAGCTGACCGCAGCCCAGCTAGGACTGGCCAGGAGACAGGCAGACGCCGGGGGTCCTCCCACAGCTTCCCCTTGGCAGAAGGGTCCGCCCCGCCAGGCCACTCCCACGGATGCAGAGGCTGGGCCTGGGCGCTTCCCCGCCGCTGTGCCCGCTTAGTGAGCTCTGAGCAGGCCCTCGGCTCTCGGCCTCGTCCTTCCCAGCGCCACGCAGCTGTCCTTAGAGGAGCCCATGGAGACGGCCATCCTCCTCAGCCTGGTCGGGGTCCGGAGCATCGTGGGGAACCAGTGGGCCACGCTCCTGCGGCACAACGCTCTGCGGGCCCTCTTCCTGTGGGAAAGTGAGCCTGCCCTGGCCCCCCACCGTGCTCTGAGCCGCGCCCCGCACCCCCACATGGCGCCCCACCCCTGGGCTCTCTGACCCGTGCCCCTTCCCAGACCTGCTGGCCACAGGCAGGTCCATCGGGAAAACCGTCCACCTCCTACAGACACTCGGAGCTGGAGAGGAGGCCCCGAAAGGTGAGGGAGACCCAGGTTCCAGCCTGGGCGGGGCAGCCACCCCACCCTTGGCTGAGGCGCCAGAGGGGTGTCTCCCCGCGCAAGAGCCTGATGGGGCAGGGAGGGGTGCCAGAGTAGGGAGTCAGGAAAGGAGCAGGGAGGGCAGGGGAGTGGGGAGGGGCCAGGGTGGGGGCCGCAGGGGCGGGAGAGTGGGCGCAGGCGCAGGCACCATGCCAGGTGGGCAAAGCCAGGGAGGCCAGGCTGGGCCGGGGCCAGCTTTTGAGCAGCCTGGCCTGTCTGGACGGGGCCGTGTCCAGCGCCTGCAGCCTGGCTGCTGGGCTCTTGGGGGGCGGGGGAGGGAGTGTGGGGCCCCTCCAGGGCGGCCCCTGCCTCTGTTGCCCTCCCCACCGTCCACGGCTGCACGGGCCCGGCCCTCCCGCAGGTCTCTGCCCCACTGACCGCTCTCTCCCCAGAGGAGACTCCTCGGACCTCCAGGGACAAGGCGCCGCCCCCGCGGCCCCGGCTCCGCGGCTCGGACTGGCTCCCCACCGCCCTCAACCTGGTGCTGTACGGGCTGCCCAACAAGGTGGTGGGCTGAGGCCGCGCCCGCGCGGGCGGCCGGGCC
>NW_004567175.1:189642-191451 GCF_000260355.1 Condylura cristata | reverse complement strand
GGGGCGGGGCTCGGTGGGGCGGGGCCGCGGGCGACTGGAGAAGCCCCCTCTTCTCCACCGGGGCAGATGGGATGCAGGGAAATGACCCTGTAAGGGCGAGGACAAGAAGGGGCCGCTGGGCCCTTCGGCTTTGTCCCCTGAGAGGCTGCCATTCCCCCGCGGAGGGTGTCCACTGTCTCAGCTGTGGGACTCCTGCTCCGTGTCCAGCTCTGACGGTGGGGCTGGTCCCCCTTGCTGTCCCCACCTGACCCTTTCTGCATGCTTGTCCCTCCAGGGGCACCCCGAGTCACCGGGACTTGAGAGGCTCCCGACCCCGGTGGCCCTCCCCTGGGCTCAGGCGCCGGGCTCGCACTTTGCACAGGCACGGATGCTGGGTCCAGCAGGCAGCGCCACGGGTGGGCCCGAGCCCCCGGAGGTGGGCGGCCCAGGGGCTGGCGGGAGTGCAGCGCTGCCCAGGGCCCCACACGGGAGGTGGGATGCCCGGCTGTGGCCGCACCTGCCAGGGAAAGTCCTCACCGGGCCGCACCAGCCTGGCCCACGCGGAGGCCAGGCCAGGAGGCGGCGGGCGGCTGCCCAACAGGGACGGCTTCTCCCGGGGTGAGTCGGGTCCCTCTGGGGCCGGCCCTGGGAGGCACTGGCCCCCGCGAGCACCCTTCAGACATGCAGGCCAGGGGACCGGGGTCCGCAGGGCAGTGGCTGGGACCCAGGGCAGGTGAGGTGTCCGCACCGAAGCCACGTCTCAGATGGTGACCCTCGGCGGGTGGAGAGGTGGCACGCGGGAGCCGCCTGGGCAGTGTCTGTGCTGGCTGGGCCTGGATGCAGCCGAGCAGATGGCCCTGCGGTGCTGGCCGGGAAGGGAGCCGGGACACACCTGGGGGCGGGGACCCAGCCAGGCTCGAGCCAGCCGGCGGGCACCCGCTCACACACAGGCACACGCATGTGGACATCCGTGACAGCGCCGTCCCGTCCGAGCAGAGACCTGGTGCCGGCTCTGGACCGCAGCCCGGAGCCAGCGCACAGGGTGAACCCCGCGAGCACGGCGCGGGGCGGGCTGGAGACCAGCCAGGTGGCTCGGCCCCTGCAGGGCAGGACCCCCCCCGCAGCTGGGCCGCCCGCTCTGTGCCTCCACGGTGGCGCAGACTGGGGCCCGCCCGTGCCCCGCCCGCCCACTGGAAGCGGCGGCAGTCCCGCTCTCCATGGCAGACCAGGGCCCCTGGCTGCCCTCAGGTCTGGCGGGCAGCTGGCCCCGGTGACCGCTCCTGAGAGCCCGTGATTCATTCAAGATCAGAGTTTTGAAAATGGCACCTGTGACCATACTGGAGGCGGCGGACCCCCCCAGTCTGGACGGTCCCCCCAGTCTGGCCTGTCCTTGCCGACGGCACGTACCTCCGCTGGTTCATTAAAAAAAAAGCCCGCGCAGTGACCTGGGATAATGCACATCAGCAGCGCTGGAAATATGGGCTTTCTTCGAGAAAGACGCTGGCGCCCACCCAAACACTAGAATAAAAGCTTCTGGAAATATTTCACGTCGGCGCATTTGTTAGCGCCGTGACTGCGCGGAGGGCGGAGGCCCCCGGCCCGGCCTTACAGTAACTTTCTGAATTATGTCCCAGCAACATAACAAATCACATTATCAATTAGCTTCTCCAACAGAAGTGGCAATCTGTAATATATCCAAGCGTGAAAAAATGGCCCGGGTGAAATTTATGTAACCCTAAAACCACGAGGAGGAAGGAGATGGCCGGGATTGATGGGTGCCGGGCCCAGGTGCGGGCGCAGGGTGCTGGGCCGGGGCGCGGGCGCGGGCTC
>NW_004567175.1:188635-189542 GCF_000260355.1 Condylura cristata | reverse complement strand
GCCCCGGGGCAGGGCGGCCCTGGGCAGCGGCGCCGGGCAAACTCCGAGCCCCCAGCCCCGCTGTCCATCACTTTCGGAAAACTATTTATTTTCTTAATTTACATCCTGAAAATGGTGGCTTCCGTATTTAAAAAAATAGTTTACTTATTGATGAAAATCAATATGTTACATGTGGCAGGAAGCTTCAAATACAACAAAGCGAAGGGACAGTAGTTAGCGGCAGGGCGGGGCACCCTCGGGTGGGGTGCTGCCCCGGGGCTCCCCAAGACCCCCAGGTGGCCAGCGCCAGGCCAGGCCGCAGGAGGACGGGGTGGCCGCGCCCCTCCCCCTCGCTGCTCCCCCGCCCACCTGCCAAGGCCCCTCCCGGCTCCTGGGCCCGCCCTGCCCGTCCGCCGCTGGGCTCAGAGGAAACAGGCCCAGGATTGATCTGGAGAAAGAAATTCGGCGGGTTAATAAAACTAAACGGTTCACAGGTGCCTGTATATAAATTTCTATTAAACCGCCTCGTCCAACACTAGTCTCTAATAGTTTAATTTCTGTATTAAATAATTAAAGCTCTATTTCCAATTGCTGTGAACAATTGTTTTCCTTAATGATCTTCCTCGAGGAGCCAGTAATTCTATATCTTGTAAAAATGATTAACTGGCATCATTATCCAATCGCTTTGAAATATCACCCGCAACTTGCAGCCAGGCCGCTTCTGTTCAATTAAAGCTGGGGCTGCACACACAGAGCTTCCCTGCACGCCGCCTCCGTCCTGGATTTTATGAGGACGGTGATGAAGATAGAAACAACCAGTTTAATTATCCCATTTCCCACCGAGAAATCAATTTTCAGCGTCTTCACCTGCAGAGGGGGCGGGGAGCGGCGTGCGCTGGGCCCCTGGCAGGGCGCCCGGGGTCCTGCG
>NW_004567175.1:187202-188060 GCF_000260355.1 Condylura cristata | reverse complement strand
GCAGCGCCCCTCGCCCTGAGGGAGCTGTCGTGGGGGCGGGGTGGGGTGCGCCTGAGATCCCAGCGGTGGGGCGGAGAGAAGGGCTGTGTGAACCCCGCTGCGGGGCCGGGGCGGGCTCAGTGCAGAGTCCTGGGCGGGGTCCCCAGGCGGCGGCCTCAGCTGACCTCGCGACGGCCACCCGCGTCCACGGTGAGGCCCCCACGGGGCCCGGGGCCCACGAGGGGCGGGAGTGGGCGTCCCGCAGCCCCTTCCCGCTGGCTCTTCCCCGGGTGGGCAGGCCCCTTGTCCCTGCGGGCTTGGCGGCGCACCTCCGGCGTCCTCCAGCACCCCGTCACCCCGGAGGCTGGCCGCCTCACGGCCGCGCTCAGCGAGTTACCCACTTTTGTAGTCTGTCCACGGCTGCAGGGAGCGCCCTGGCCCCTCCGGCCACACTGGCCTTTCTGCAAGGCCTGAAGGAGTGAACAAAGTCCAAGGCAGCGTCCAGGCCTGCCCGCAGGTCCCGCCCCTGCCCACGAGCCACACCTACAGGCCCCGCCCCTGCGGCCACCCCGTCCCGCCCAGGGGCCTCCCCGCGGCACCCACCGGGCTCTGGCCCCGCCCCTGCGGCCACACCGCCCGCCGCCCCCCAGCAAGCCGCGGGCGAGGTACTGCCAGGGCTTTGCGTCATCTGTGACCGGTCTGTGGTTGACAGAGGGAGGAAAGGCAGTGCTGGGCTGCGGGAAAGCTTGGGCAGAACCCACCTCGCCGCCGGGGGTCCCGGGCCATCCGGTCGGCTGCCCAGGAGAAGCGCTGGCTGGAGGGCAGGGCAGCCCTCGGCCAGAGGGGCCAGGTGGATGCGGCCAGTTCTGTGGCGGGCCG
>NW_004567175.1:183842-187102 GCF_000260355.1 Condylura cristata | reverse complement strand
GCACGAGGCCCCGCCCTCGGCCCCGCCCCTGGCCCCGCCCACACACCTCCCCTGGGCCGCTGAGCTGGCAGAGGCCTGGGCCCAGGCTCCGGCGACCTCCTCAGGGTTGGACACCCACTGGACCCCTCCAGGGGTTGCCCAGCACCCCGGGGTCTCACTGGGCAGCCCCCACACAGGGGCCAGGAGCAGGCATGAGAGTGGCCAAGAGCACTTTGGGGCGGCAGGGGCGTGCTGGCCCCCCAACCTGGACTCAGAGACTGAGGGCGGGGCGCAGGAGGCCAGCAGCAGGAGAGCTGCCCCCCCGGGCTTGTGGGTAGCCGCACACCCTCACCTCGCCCTGCTCACCGGCACAAGGCGGGGCCCCCGCAGGGGCGGAGTGCGGCCACCTGGCCCTCCTCAGGCTCCCCGCAGTCACGGGGGTCAGTGGGGCTGGGGGGGCCGCTGGAGGGAATGCAGGGAGCCGTGGACAGAGGCCCGGAGGCAGCGTGGGGCCAGGGGCCATGGGGGGCGGTGGGGAGGCCGGGGGTGGTGCGGGCAGGTGGGGTGCGGACCTGTCCTGCCCCGCTCGCGCTGCCCCGCAGTAAGCCCGGCGCCGGGTTCCCTAGGGGTGCGGGGCTGGCCCGGGCGCCCCTCCCCTCGCCTGGCCTCGGGAGCCGGCTGGGCTCAGCTCGCGGTGGGGCGGTGCTGGGCTCGGCGCGGCCAGGAGAGGGCGCACAGTCCGCGGGCAGGGCCCGCCCTCGCCCGAGACCCGCGGCGGGTTTGCTGGGGTTCTGCAGTGCCCCTTCTCCCCAACTCCCAGGCCGGCCCTTTCTAGGCCCCCCAGCCCCCTGGGGCCTGGACTTTGGAGCTGGAGGCGCCTCGGGCTCGGGCGCCGCTGACCCGTCCCCCCCCGCCCCCCCAGCTGTGGGGCAGCAGCGCTCCAGGGCTCCCCCCAGGGGACCCCTTTCGTCCTTCTGATCCACAGACCCACTCTGGGCGCCACCGCCCTCCCCAGGGACCGCTCACGGGGCGCCCCTCCCCCCAGGTCAGCGGCTCGGCCCTCCGCAGGCTCCATTCGAGGTCCCGGCAGCCCCGCGGGAGGGGGTGGGCGGAGCCTTCGCGCGCCCCGCCGCCGCTTGGAGTGGCCCCATCAGCAGCGACTCGCCCGAGCCCGAGCCGGAGCGCCCCTCTTCCCGATGCCGGCCAGCTGCCTTCGCAGGGTCTGGCGTAGGGACTCGAGCGGCGTCCCCAGCCAGCGGGGCGCGGAGCCCTCAGAGGCGCTCCCTCCCCTGCAGGGGCCGGGCAGGGGTCTCAGAAGAGGGGATCCGGCTAGGGGTGCAGGCGCTGTCTGGAGACGCAGGTCTGGGGCACTTGGCCGGGGGTTCCTTCCCGCCAGCAGTGCTGGGCAGGGCAAAGCGCGGGACTCAAAGAATCGCCTAGACGCCCGCTGCCGCCTGGCCCCGGCTTGCCCAGGAGCTCCAACCACTTCTGGCCCCGGGGCCAGTGGGCAGCCCCACGGGGCTGGAGGGCGGAAAGCTCCAGAGACCCCAGGAGCCTTTCTTCAGAGCTGAGACAGGGTTGGGGCGCCCAGGGTGTGCAAGGTGCTAGGGTGCAGCCCGAGCCGTGAGCAGCGGCGGCGAGGACAGGCAGGAAGCGGACTGCGGACGGACGGCGAGGCCCTGGCGCCCCTCCCGCCTCAAGCCCCCGCCGCCAGGCCCTCCCACCCGGGAGCAGGGGGCCCCCCGCTGTTCTGGAGCCTCCCCTGGGGCAGGTCCCCCGGCTCGCACTATTGTCTCCCTCCACCCCAAGAGGGGTGCGAACGGGTGCAGGGCAAACCTCCTGGCCCAGGGGCCCAGCGCCCAGCGCCCAGGACCGTAAGGTCAGGCCGGCAGCGGCTTCGCCCGGCGGAAGCCTCGGGGCGTCGTCGCCTCCGCGTCCCCGAGGGCCCCAGCGCCAAAGCGAGGGGAGAACCCGGCCGCAAGGGCGCGGGACTGCGCCGCCCCGAAACGAGCTCCAGCCCCGCGCGGCGGCAGCCCAGTGGGGCTCCCCGCGCCCCAACGCGCTGGGCTGTGCAGGACTGGCTTCGCCCACCGGCTCGGAGGGACCCTGCACGACGCCCCAAACGAAAAAGGACCCCCAAGGGTGCTGTGCGAGCGAACGCGGGGCCCTGCGCAGAGCCGAGGGCCCCCCCATCCGTCACCGAAACCCTGGAGGCTGGGCGGATCGGCAAAGTCGCCGTGACGCACCGCAGGGGCCCAGGAGAGGCGGCCGCCGGATGCCTGTTCCCCTCCCGTCCGGCCGCCCAGCGGGGCGCTCAGGTCTCGCCCCGGGCTGGCGTAAACTGGAGCCGCCGCCAGGACCGCGCGACCGCCCGCGGGGGAGGAAGGCTGCGGCGGAAGGAGCGGCTTCGCCCGCTGAGAGGCCTCCGCGATTTTATGTGAACTGGAGGGGGGGCTTTGTCCCCAGAGATGACACACGGCTCACACGCCCGCGTGCAGGTGGGCTTCGGCCCCTGCGCAGAGGACAGCGAGGGCGCAGAGGCCTGGATGACCTGCTGAGGCGCCCCCCCGCTGAGCACCTGCGGGCGGTTACCCGCCAGGTCTCGAGCTGGGGTCCGCAGCTCCGTGCTGGGGTGCCTCCTGGGAACAGAGCCTGACTGGGCGCTGGGAAGCACCAGGCGAGTGGAGGGGCTCAGGACGGCGGGCCCCTCCCGGCAAGGGAGGTGCCCAGGGCTGGGGGGGACCGGCGCAGCGCGAGCCCTCGAGCCCGCAGCCCGTCTGTGGCTCTGCGCCAGCCGTCGGTTGGTGGCCCCAGAAGAGATGCGCGCGTGGAGCTGGCCCCTGGACTCCGCGGTCCCGCGTGCACCGAGCCCGCGGGGCGCTCCCTACAACTCGCGGGCCCTGTTTCCTCCCCCGCCGCCCCAACCCAAGCCCGCTTCGGCCGGGAAGTCGGGGAGTGGGGTGGGGGTGGCGCTGGCTGCACCCCGGGGCTGCCTCCCGGGGATCTTCGCCCAGTGGGGCACACGGAGCTTGCCGAGTGGATCCTCAAATCTGCATTCGTTCAGGCGATAAAATATGTTCTCGTATTTTTTCCTGATTTCCCATTAAAACCTTTGCCTAACTAAACTCCCATCCAACCGGATTTATTTCGTCCCTGGGGAGATAAATCAGGGGGCAAATTTACAGCCCAGGAGGCACCTGCCGCGCTAATGGGCCCTTCATGGAGTGCGCTGCCCGCGGGCGCGCGCGGACGGGCGGGGCGCTGACCAATGGCCGGGCCGC
>NW_004567175.1:182199-182670 GCF_000260355.1 Condylura cristata | reverse complement strand
CGGCCCCTCCGCCCGCAGGTGTGGTTCCAGAACCGCCGGACCAAGTGGCGCAAGCGGCACGCTGCGGAGATGGCCTCGGCCAAGAAGAAGCAGGACTCCGACGCCGAGAGGTTGAAGGTGGGCGGCTCCGACGCGGAGGACGACGACGAGTACAACCGACCGCTGGACCCCAACTCGGACGACGAGAAGATCACGCGGCTGCTCAAGAAGCACAAACCCTCGAACTTGGCGCTGGTCAGCCCGTGCGGCGGCGCGGGGGACGCCTCGTGAGGCCCCGCGGAGCGCCGGCCGGGCCGCGCCGGAGTGTATATATTTTTACAGAATAAGTTATAAAGCGGCCCGGCTCGCGGTCACTTTGTATGATCAATAAATTATTTAACACGCGTCCGGGTCGGGGTTGGCCCCAGGCTGCTCCGCGTCTTTTCCTTACGGAGCCCGGGCGCGGCGGCGGCGGCGGGAGCCTTCCGCGGC
>NW_004567175.1:181043-181734 GCF_000260355.1 Condylura cristata | reverse complement strand
CGCGGCAGCTGGGGGGCCCCTGCCCCTCCCCCGCCTCAGGCGGCCGAGCCCCGCCCCCTCCGGAGGCGCCCCGTAACCAGCCTCCGCAGCAGCTGGAAGCCCCTGGCCCACTGGCCAGGCTCTGGGGAAGGGAAGGGGCCGCTAGGCTGCGCCCAGGCCTCAGCCAGCCGCTGCCCGCGCGGGACCTGCGGGCTGACAAAAGGCTGAGGCGCCCCCACCCCCGCGGCACTGTAAAAGTTGTAGTAGGCGCTGCCCGCGTCCCCTAAAGGGGCCCTCGGAGCTCGGTCGGTCGGGTTAGTGTCCCACCGGCACCCCTCCCCGACAGCAGCCCGACTGGGGCGCTTGCTGCTCCCGCAAACAGGTGTGGGGGCTCCGGGGCTCACTCCGCAGTGAGCCCAACGCTCCAGGGGACACGGTAGGGCCACCAGGGGACACCCAGGTCAGGCCCCTCCCAGCAGGTCAGGCGGCGGTGCCCGGGGGCCACGGCAGGGCGCCCTCGTGGGGGGCGCGGGGGGACAGGAAGAAACACTGGCACAGCACAGCGGCTTTCACCACAGTCGATTTTATTGCTTAGGAACCAAACGGTCATTTCTAAAGGCCTCCGAAGTGACCCACAGCTGAAACCCGGGACCAGGATGGCCGTGGGTGCCACAGGGCTGGCAGGTGGGCCTGGGGGCGGGTGGGGTGGGAG
>NW_004567175.1:174974-176811 GCF_000260355.1 Condylura cristata | reverse complement strand
CAGGCGGCCAGCACGAGGGGATGGGGCGGCCACAGCCGCACCCACCGCGGGGGCGGGTCCATCCCAGGCCGCGCCCACGGCTCGCTGAGATGCAGGGGTGGGGGGATGGGGGTCCCCCGTCACAGCCGGCACCGCATCTGGCCCCGCTCAGGCCCTGGGCAGCGCCCTCCGGCCACACCAGGTCCGGCCCTTGCGGCCCCTGGGGGCGTCACCCCTGAGCCCGGGACCCTGGAGCTGCGGACCGAGCCCTTCCTGGCCTGTGGGCCGCAGCGCGGTCACCCCGCTCAGCCAGAGAGCACGGCGCACCCCAGGCTGCCCGGGACCAGCGACGTGAGGCCTGAGCCTGGCCGGCGACCTTGCGGCACTGGCCGCGGGCAGTGGGCTCTGGCCACACTGTGAGAGTCACCTCCAGAGAGCAGAGGGCGGCTGCTGGGGTCGGGTGGCCGCAGGGACGCACCGGGCCCAGGGCTGCCCAGCGGGGAAATCGGGGTCCCAAGGCCGCCCAGGTCCCAGTCTGGCCTGAGGCCTGCAGGCCTGGACAGTCCTGTCTCGGGGTCGCCGGCACGCTGCGGCCCCTTTCTCTCGCATGGACTCTGGTCCTGCCCTCTCCCTCACCCAGAGGCCAAACTCCAGGCGGCGCCGTCAGCCACGTGCCCACAGGGGCACCCCTGGCAGGGAACCAGGAAGCCCCAGTCGCCTCAGCTCTGCTGAGGCACCAGCCCCGGACACTGGGGCTCGCCTGGCCAGCCCTCCCGCGCTGGTCACAGCATCTGGACGTGAGCCAGTCAGCAGCCAGCCAGGCTCTTACTGGTCATCTGCTCAGTGGCCAGGAGACAGGTGGGCAGGGGTGGGTGTGCCCCGCTGCCCCTCTTCATCAGCCCTGAGCCCAGCTTGGACCAGCTGACCCCTAGAGTGCCTGCGGGTGGCCACGCCCCCACGGGGCTGCGCCCTCGGCCCCACAGCCTGGATGCGCCCGCAGGCCTGGTCACGCCCAGGACTGGACCCCGAGGGCCCCTGCCGGTGGTGGGCAGCAGGGAGGGGCCGCGGCAGCGCCAGGTCAGCTGTGCAGCCGCCCCCGTGCGGCCCCAGAGACTGCTCTGGACAGCGCCTGCAGGGGGGCGCCGGCCACCCTGGCGGACACGGGCAGCTGTTGGCGCAGATCAACAACAGTTCACAAAGCCCCTTTCATCCCTGGGCGGGCCTGGGCGGGCCACGCCGCCAGGGTGGCCGGGCACTGGCATCAGGTGCTGGCTGGGCAGCGCCTCGGCCGGGATGCCGTGGGGTCCACGGGACTGCTGGCTGCCCGATGCGCAGGGGCCGCCGCCGGCCTGGGCGGACCTGGCACTGCCCAGCAGGGTCAGCCCTGCGGCCGGGGGGCCGCTCCCCCCTTCCAGCCAGCTTGGGCTGGGCAGCCTGAGGGCACAGGCCGGGGGGAGCGGCCTGGGGGGACAGTTACTCTGACATCAGCCCCCACTGGGGACACTGCTGACATGTCCACTTTCTTCTTGGGGATCGGGAACCCTGAACGCAGACCAGCGCTGGTGCTGACCTGCATCAAAGGTCAACGCAGCAGCCGTGGCCGTGGCCGGAAGGCCAGAGCCGTCCCGCACGGTGCCCTGCCCCAGGGCTGGCCCTGCCCGCCACAGCCCCAGTGTGCCCGAGGCTGGCTGGGGCTCCGGGAGGGGCCAGAATGGGCCCTGGGGGTCCTGGTGTCCCTACCCGGGGCCCAGGGGCGCGACCAGGGTCCTGGAGTGGACGCCTGGGCGACAAGGCCAGCCCTCACGGGCCCCACCGGGCCGCCGCCTCGGGCCAGCGTGGCTCACCGGGGAGGCCTGGC
>NW_004567175.1:173919-174373 GCF_000260355.1 Condylura cristata | reverse complement strand
GGGGCCAGCAGCAGGCGCAGGACCACGGGTGTGGGGTGGGACCGCGGATGGGGTGCCAGGCTGACCCCCAGCGGGGTTCCGGCTCCTTCCGCTGTCCGGGGCTCCCAGGGAGCGGTGTGCAGAGGGACGGGGCTGGACGGGGCTGGACGGGGCCCAGAGCTCGGCCCCACCCGCCGGCCGGCGCCGACACGCGCTGCTCCTTCCCCTCCAGGTCAGGGCGCTGCGCAGCGGCCCTTCTGGGCCGGGGGCCCGCCGCTGCCCGGCCCTGCCTGGGGGGACGTCCGGCTGGGCCCTGAAGACCCCAGCCACAGAGGTGCTGCACCCGCACCCCTCGGGGGAGACCCCTGGGGGAGAGCCCCCCGCCCCCGCGTTGCTGCCCAGCTCCCAGGACCTGCCAGGGGCGGCTGCTTAGAGGTCCACGCTGTGCTGTGCAGGCCCTGCCGGCCCTGCGGCC
>NW_004567175.1:172212-173416 GCF_000260355.1 Condylura cristata | reverse complement strand
CTGCCGGCCGGGGCCGCCCTCCTCGCGGACCTACCTCCACCACCGACCTGGAGTCCAGTCGGAAGTTGAAGTCGCCAAAGACAAAGTAGGGGACGTTCTCGGGTCGCTGGTCGATGATTCTGGGCAGAGAGGAAGATGGTCACCCAGAGGCCCTGGCGGCTGTGGGGCGCTGGCCGTGCTGGGGGCTCTGGCCTGGGCCCTCTGGGGCCACAGCACAGTGGCCCCCTCCTGGGACCAAGCATGTCCAGGGTCAGACGGTCCTCAGCTCCCGGGAGGCTTGGCCCTGTGCTGGTGAGTGGCCTGCTCCCGGGGTGGACAGAGCCGCCAGGCTGGGCCACACACGAGCTCGTCCCCAGCACACAGGGGCTGTCGGGGCAGGCCAGGGAGCGGCCTCTCGTGCCACGCGGGCCGGCGCTGACCAGGTGCAGGACCCAGGACCCGCTCTTCAGCTCCCGGTCCTTGTTTCTGGGGTCAGTGAATGTTCACCTGGCCGGGAGGCGCGGCCTGGTGGTGCCCAGAAGACGAGGCCACTGGCCACTCACCCGGTCAGTCCCCTCCCAGTGGGCGGGAAGCAGAAACCAGTGAGGAGGGTGGACGGAGGCCACCCAGAAGGCCAGGAGGCAAACAGCCATCAGCCCCACCAGCAGGAGGACTGAGCCGGACGCCCAGTGGTCAGCGCCCACCCTGGGGGGGCGGCTCACTTTCCATTTCAGTGTAGTGCAGCTGACCTGGGAGCCGCT
This sequence comes from Condylura cristata, assembly GCF_000260355.1. NCBI lineage: Eukaryota > Metazoa > Chordata > Mammalia > Eulipotyphla > Talpidae > Condylura > Condylura cristata. The sequence continues at coordinate 172,676 of NW_004567175.1, read as the reverse complement.
GAGAGTGACCACCGCCAGGCCGTCAGGGCGCAGAGCCGCCGGCCGGCGTCTCAGGCCTGGGCAACAGCCTATCCGGCAGGCCATGCAGCCCTGAGGGCCCTCGGAGCCCGGCCTCGCCCGCCGTGGTGGACAAGGGCTGGACCCACCGGAGCCCGCAGTCTGGGCCTGCAGGGCGCTGGAGGCCGGAGGCTGTGCCCTGTACCCCAGCAGGGCCCTTCACCCCGGCCGGCGGGGCGCCCAGGTCCCGGGCGGCAGCCCTGTGGCTGTCCCCCGCCTGTGTCTCCAGGTGGCCGATGGGCGTTGGGGTGGGGCTCCGGCTGCGTGGGAGGGCCTGTGGGGTGTCTCCACAGGCTGCGGCCGGCGGCTCCTCCGCTGGAGGAGGACCTCCCCGCAGGGCACCCCCAGCGCCGCTGGGCACGCCCTCCCCTTCTGCCTGGACGCTGGCGCGCACACCCTCGGGGCCC
>NW_004567175.1:168618-169572 GCF_000260355.1 Condylura cristata | reverse complement strand
GCCGAGGGCCCTGGGCGGCCACGGGCTGGACGCCTCACCTTTGAAGTCGAACTGCGAAATGCTTTTCAAGGATTCGTGAAGAAAATAGAAGCTCCCGAGGGCCTGTGGGCAGAAGCAGAGGCCCGTGAGCAGCCGGGCCGGAGCCGACCCCTGCCGGGCGCCCGCCCAGAGACCCGGGTCGGGCAGGCGCGGCCTCTCCAGGGCCCAGGGGCCGGCCGGGGCTCCCGCCTGCAGGGCTCTGTGGCCAGGGGCCAGCCCCCCCTGGGGAGCCCTCAAGGGCCAGGTGATGGGTCAGTGGGGCCCAGCGCTCAGCTCGCTCCCACAGCGTGTCCAGGCCCACACGTGGCCTGACCGAGGGCTCACAGGGGGCGCGGGGGACGGTGGGGCCCAGGGAAAAGCTCGGGTGACCGGGAGCAGTGGCCTGTCTGTCCGGGCCATCCCCCGCTGGCCCCCTTCCTCCGGGCCGGGGCAGACTCACCCCACAGGGGGCCACGTCCAGCTTGGCAGAGGCGGGTGGACGGTGCCGCATGGCCGCAGTGGGAACCCGCCCCAGAGAGCCCCGGAGTCCGCAGGCCACGGCCAGCACCAGCCCCAGTGGCCGCCACAGCCGGGCACCAGAAACACGCGTGCCTGGACGCCTGGACACCTGGACGCCTGGTCTCGGGTCAGGACGCAGCTGCGGCCCAGGCTCCGCACAGCCACCGGGCGGGGGGGCCTCCACCAGGCCCGCCAGGCCGTGGCGATGGCCGGCAGCCACGCCCATACGTTCCGGGGGGGCTCAGCCGCCAGGCGTGGCCGCGCCCGGGGGGCAGCCAGACCCGTCCTGACGACAGTCCCGGGGTCAAACAACAAGGGCTTGTTCCGGGGTGACGCAGAGACCTCCACGTGGGAGGGACCCTACCAGCCCTGCCCCGCGGCACCCCGTGGGTGCTCACCCTGAGGTCCCGGGCCCCG
>NW_004567175.1:165163-166218 GCF_000260355.1 Condylura cristata | reverse complement strand
CATTACCGCGCCCCGCCCGGCCGCCGGCCCCCAGGGCCCTCTCATGTCTGACTCCCGCCACCCGCTGCCCAACAGCTTCATCTCTGCTGGGTGATCGATACTGTATCAGTGTAAATTAAAGTGACAATTTTAAAGTAATTAAGCCTGTTAGTGCTCGATTCAAATGTCATTATTTGCACACGGGATTGAGCAGAGACGACTCGGTGTCCGGGCGACGGCGCGTCCGGCCCCGGCCTGTGGCCGCCCGGAGCATGGCGCGGTGACCGCAGCCCGTCAGGCCGACCTGTCTGGGGGGGGGGGCGGCCTGACAAATTTAATTCTAGCGACAAACTCAATTATTGTGATAATAGATGAAAACCGGGGGGAGATGCCACGTTTTTAAAAACACACTTAACTCCAGAATGAGACACAGCGGTCATGGTCCGATTTAATTTGTCCCCATCTGAAACCCTTCCGATGATTACGGCGGCCACAGAGCCGTGGCGGTCACTAAACTGCCCGCTCTGACCCGGGGAGCGGCGGGCGGCCTCGCCCGGCCGCAGCTGGCCCACCCGCTCCGAGGCGCTGGCCGCTGGCCGCTGCTGCTGGTGGCAGGAGATTAATAGGAAGGCCATTACGGGCCGGCGGTGGGCGCGTGGCCACGTGGGGCGGCCGGCCGGGCTGCTCTCCTGGACTTCATCCATTAGCGCCGCGATAAAAATTGACAGGCGGACATTAATTTCAAGATGAAGAGCAAAGTGTAACAATTTCCATTTGACACATGTTTGCACGCTGTCCGGCCAATCCTTCAGGGTCCTCGTGGACAATGGAGGACGCTGCCCCGCCACCGAGGGTGACCGCGGCGAGCGGCAGGTGTCTCTGGGCTTCAGCGGCCGCCCTGGGCCTTCAGACGCAGCCCGGGCCCTGCTGGGGGGCGGCCACGGTCCCCCTCGGGCCCCAGGAGGGCAGAGCCGTGCTGGCTAGACTCAGCGGACAGAACCGCTTCTGGGGCAGCCCGGCTGGGGCCCAGGAGGACCGACGCGTGCCCCTGGCCTCGGCCAGCCGCGGCTGGGCCG
>NW_004567175.1:159035-159789 GCF_000260355.1 Condylura cristata | reverse complement strand
CAGGGGAGGGGGCCACACCAGGACCCCAAGGCAGGTGGTGGTCCAGCCGGCAGGCCCAGGACCTGGAGGGCAGTGCCACGGAGACAGGCCATCACCCCACAGTGACACCCAACAAAACCGGCCAGACACAGGGAGGCCGCAGGGGAAGGGGCCTGGCAGGTCCAGCAACTCTGGCCACTCAGGCTGGGAGACGGGCAGGCCTGGTCACACTGAGGCCACAGGCCAGGGTGGGGTGGGGCAGAAGGCGCTTTCAGGGGCACGAGGAGAAACGGGAGCTGGGAGCGGGCCAGTGCTGGCCACACTGGACGAGGCTCCCAAGTCGCAGGGAGGGCCCCCCTTCCTGCAGCTGCCCAGAGGCCGAGTCCAGACACAGATGCCGGTGGCCAGCGGGCCCGAGGGCGGGGCCTGCGCTTGTCCCCTCTGCTGGAGCAGAGTCCTGACTGGGCCTCGCGCGGCCTGACCTACCACTGACCAGCACACTCCCGGCTCCCGGGCTGGACCTCAGTGCCCACCAGGCGCAGGACAGGTAGAAGGCTCTGGCCGCTTCCCGCTGGAGGCCGGCGCTGGCCCCCGGGACACCCTGAGGGCCAGGGGGATGGCTCTGGAGCCCACTGACCCCCGACAAAGACTGGCCTGGACACCTCGAGGCTGGACACAGCCCCGCACCCCGGGCTCTCCCAGGACCTGGCTGGTTCTGACTCCGCCGGCGACGAACAGGCGCGGCGCGGCGCAGCAGGCCAGGAAGGGTCTGGGG
>NW_004567175.1:155458-156266 GCF_000260355.1 Condylura cristata | reverse complement strand
GGGAGCGGTGGGCGGCGCCTGGGAGGGGCGGGGCCTGGCGCTGGGTCCGTAAGGATCTGAGGGCGGGGGCGGGGGACAGGGATGTCCACGCCCAGCCTCAGGGCCCTTGGTCGTCCAGAGAAGAGGACGTCAGTCCGGGAGGCCCCGTGGGACCTCCGGGGAGGAACTTGACCCAGCAGGGCGTCTGGCGGCAACGGCGGTCCAAGGGCCCAGCTGTCCCGGCTCGGCCTGGGTCGGGGCAGCCGGCGCGCTGGCCGTGCGCGGGGAGCGACTGCGCCATGCGCCGGCCTGGACCCAACCTGCGGCTCAGAAGCGCGCGGCACCCCCATGTCTGTCTCTCACAAGTTGCGTGTGTCCTCGCCGCACCTGAAATCCCAGCGCCCCCTTGCCCTGCGGAGAGCGGGGGCCTGCAGGGAGGGGGCGTGGCCGCGTGGGCGGACAGCCCCGCGGGGGGAGCTGGAGTCGCCGTCCCAGTCAGGCGGCTGCGTCCCATCAGGGCCGGCCTGGGACCCCCGACGTGAACAGGGCCTGGGGCCCCTGCCCTCCACCTGCACCTGAGGAGCCCCTCCCCAGCCCCCGCAGACTGCCCACCGTGACCTCTGACCCACAGATCTGAGAGCCGAGACTCACCCACCTTGCCCTGCACCTTTGCAGTCCACCCCGCTTCTCAGAACCTTGGGCACTGCCCGCCCCCGCTGTGGCTGCCGGGCCAGGGCCATCTTGGCCCCTGGGTACCACAGGCCGGACTCGCGCTGGGCCCTGGGCCGGGACCAGCACCGGAGCGGCGAGTGGCCCCGCCTGCCTCCGG
>NW_004567175.1:152988-155297 GCF_000260355.1 Condylura cristata | reverse complement strand
CACTGTCCAGCTGGCCGCTGCCCACGTGCAGCCCACCCGAGCCGGCTCCCAAGGACTGGGCAGCACTGGGCCGGGGCCGCTCAGCTCCTGGGCGCCCCGCTGCATCCTGCTCGGGCTGCAACAGCTCCTCCCTCCAGCCCCCCAAAAGATCTGGGAACAGAACGGTGGGGCGACGTGATGGCCAGGCCGGGGATGCGGGCCGACCCTGGGGTGGGGGCTGTGCCCTGCAAGGAAGCCCTGTGACCCCAAGAAGGCGACCCCGCAACACCCACCAGTCGGGCAGCCGCCCGGCGGGCGTGGGCATCTCTGGACTCCCTCCGAGGGTGCAGACCCCACGGCCCTCGTGGCCTGAGCCCGCACGTAGCAGGAACGCGCCGCCCACGACCCCCCAAGGCACAGCCGCTGCCCCTCGCCGCTGCCGGCCACAGCCACAGGCGCGAGCACTGCAGGGACTGGCGGAGGCCGGAGGACCGGCCGGCCGCGAGGACTCGGGGCAGGGACTGCGCCTGCCAGGCCCCGCAGCTCCTGTGCGCAGGCCGGAGGCCACCGGGCGGCGCCGCCCCCTGCACGGAGGGCAGAAGCCGGGCGCAGCCACCACGTCCCGCCCTGGGCAGAAGGAGGCCCGGGCGGCCAGTGTCCGGGCTTTGTGGGGCACACAGGCGGTCCATGGACGAGGGGGCACCCCCGAAGCAGACACCAGCCGGGGGACCCGTCAGGCCTGGGGGCAGCAGGTGGACGGACGAGTGCCAATTCCTTGCGAGGCTGCCGATGCCAGCAGCTGACCCCGTGGGCGCCCTGCACCCCAAGGACCACCCCAGGGCCTACCCCTAGGTCCCTAGGTCCCCGGGTGCCTGTGCAGTAGGGGTGTCTGCACCCCAGCCCTCAGCGCCCAGTGGGGTCTCCACCCTGGGAGGGAGTCCAGAGACGCCCACGCCCGCCGGGCGGCTGCCCGACTGGTGGGTGTTGCGGGGTCGCCTTCTTGGGGTCACAGGGCTGGGGTGGGGAGATGGGGCCGTGCTCCGACGAGGGGCAGGCGGCAGGTGGCCCGCACAGTGGGGCGAAGCTCGCGGTCACCTGTGGGGAGGCCGCCCGCTGCAGGCGAGCCCGGGGCTCCCTCCTCCCACGGCCGGCGGGCCTGGCCGGGCAGCCGCCCGCGGAAGGCCCTCTCCCTCGTGAGGAAGGAGCCGCTGGCCAACCGGCCTATAAATAGCGCAGGAGGAAGCCGGACTGCTTGGCGGGAAGCGCGGTGGGGCGGGCTCCTCCTCCCGCCGGCCACTCCGGGGAGCACACAGCCAGGCCAGGCCCGAAGCCCCAAGGAGCCCCGCCCAGCGGTGGCCGGCCAGTGAACCCCAGGGGCCCAGACGGCACATCTCCATGGCAACGCACCAGCGTGAGGGCCAGCGGGACACACGCAGGAGTCCTGCCGACTCCTGCCGGCCCCGCAGAGGGGCGTCCACATGGGTGCCAGACAGGGAGCCCCGGCTGCTCCCCGAGGTCCAAGCACACCCCTGCCCCAGCCACAACACACACAAAAGGAGGGCGGCGGGGTGCTGACCAGCGCTGGTGGAGGGCGAGGGAACACCCCCCTCCTGCACCACCTCCCCCCTGCGCCCCAGAGCCTGGCCGCACCACCTCCCCCTGCGCCCCAGAGCGGGAACGGGCACCGCCTCCCCCTGCGCCCCAGAGCGGGAACGGGCACCGCCTCCACCCTGCACTGCCTGCACCTGCCCCCAGTGCCACGCTGCACCGCTGCACCGCCTCCCCAGCACCACCCCCCACTGTGCCCCAGAATCAGGCCTGCGCCGCCTCCCCCAGCCCCAGCCAGGCAGTACGGCCCCCCATCCCCGCGCGGACAGCTGGGGTGCAGGACCAGGAGCCGGGGCCGGGCGGGGGTCCGGCTGAGGCCGGGCTCTCCCTCGCCCACGGGGTGGGTGAGTAAGCGACACCGGCAGGCGCAGGCGCGGGTCTACGGGCGTCTCGCACTGACTAAATTTCGCATCAAGAGCAAACTCTGGGCCGGCGCGGAGGCCTCGGCGGCACCCGCGGTCCGTCCTCCTGGGGGCTGGGGGCGCCCCGACCCCTGCAGCCTCCGCCCGGCGCGAGTGGGGGGGCGCAGGACGGCCGCAGGCTGGGCCCGAGGCGGCACCCCCTGCCGGGACGGCAGGTCCCGAGCAGGGAGATTCTTTTACAAATACAAGCGAGTCCAGAATAGCTGCCTCTAAAAATAGCCTTAGCACAAACAGGGCGCCGGCAGCTCCCTCCTCCGGGGTCACCTCGGAGCTGCGCCCCCGCCACGTCGCCACCCGAGG
>NW_004567175.1:151885-152425 GCF_000260355.1 Condylura cristata | reverse complement strand
GCAGCCACAAGGGGAGCGGGGCGCCGCGGCTGTCAGGGCCCCGCCACTGCAGGCCACAGCACGTGCCAGGGCAGGTTGGGGTCCCATGGGAGCCCAGGCCCACGCCTCAGGGGCCAGAGGAGCAGGGTGGCCTTGGGTGGAGCCGAGGGAGCCCTGCGCGGGGGTCCAGGACACTTGCTGCTGACCCCGGGCCGGTCTTGCAGCTTAAAGTGCTGAGGGTTCCGGTGACCGTGTGTCCACGGCGGACAGGCAGACGCCCCGGCACGCGGCTCCGCGGTCAGGCACAGGCCGGGGCCACTGGGCACCAGGCGTCGCAGCCACGCCAGCACAGCTGGCCGCACCCTTCCAAGCGGGCAGCGCAGAGGGGGACACGGAGGGCGGCAGAGGACCGGCGAGGACACGGGCTGCTCGGACTCACACGGCGGGAGCCAGGCCGAGGGTCCTGCCCGCCGCCGCCCGCCCAGCCCCGTGCGGCCACAGGAGACGCAGACCAAGGGCAGGAGGCCGCGGCCACCCCCGGGAGAACCCAGGGGACGCGGA
>NW_004567175.1:127880-128450 GCF_000260355.1 Condylura cristata | reverse complement strand
GGGGCCACCGCAGCATCCTCCTGGGCCTGGACACACCTGGAGGCACAGGGCCAGCCGGCGGGCGCCAGGCCTGAGCGCCAGCGCCCTCCCCTGCACAACCTGGTCAGTGTGACTTGCGATTTAAAGAAGGTCCTAGAAGGCTCAGATCCACGTGCTCTGCCCCTAGCGTGGCCACCGAGCCCCGGGATTGGACTCTGCACGCCTGGGGAGCACGAGATGCGCAGCACGGCAGGAAAACAGGCCCGGCTGTGGGGCGCCGCCCCGTGTGCCTGGCGAGTGCGCCCCGTGTCCACCGGCAGGGGAGGGGCGTCCCTGGGCCTGGGCTCCCTGGTGGTGGCCTCCCGGGGCCCGGCGTCCTACAGGCCGGTGCCACTCAGCCGCTTGTGGCCCGGGGCCAGCGCAGGGACGAGCAGGTGTTTGTGCCCGCAGGGGCCCCGGGCAGTGGCCTGGGGACCGCAGAGCTGGGCTCAGGGGGGGGCTGCCCCACGGGAACAAACGCTGGGGCCACCCTGCGGGTTGCCGGGCCTGGAGCGGGGAGCTCCAACCTTCAGCTGCACCCCGACCTCTCCG
>NW_004567175.1:125618-126990 GCF_000260355.1 Condylura cristata | reverse complement strand
CAGCCGGGTGGCCCAGCTCCCCTGCCTGCCTCAGCACCCTTGTCCTGCAGGGCCCTGTCTCCACCAGGGGGCCGGGCAGTGAGCTGCGGTGCCTCTGCCACCCACCCTGCTGGACTCCAGTCTCCCCGAGGCGGGGGTGTCCCTGCTGGGGTCCCCAGGGCCAGGCCAGGAGACCCCACAGCCCACGCCGTCCCAGCCAGGGGCCTCACGCAGGCCAGAAACAGCCCCACATCCGCAGGGCCTGGCACGGTCCCTTTTCACTCCTGTCCAGGGCGGGGTCAGGTGGTCCCCAAGTGATGGGGCCCCCTTTTAGTCAAGGGGGCCTGCATGGGCAGTGGGGCCGGGAATGACTCAGGGCAGGCAGCAGCCAGGCAGGTGCAGTCCTGACTGGGTGAGAGAACTGTCCCGGGGGGCAGTGGGAGGCCCGCTGGGTTGCGGCCGCGAACTGGCCCGCAAGCCTGACCTGCGAGTGGTCGGCTCCTCCCAGATGGCCTTTGAGGACGCCGGGAAGAAGGGCTGGGCTTTGTGGCCGGCACGGGGTGCGCGAGGCCAAAGCCTCCGAAGGAGAAGGCTAAGCGACCCGCGACGAGGGCCGGGCCAGTCTCAGCCGCGCCCGCCGGGCCGGCCCCGGGCCGCCTCTGGGCTCTTCACAGCGGGGACGCCAGGCTGTCAGTGCCCAGGAGGGGCGGCAGGGGCGTCGCCAGGCTGAGTCGGAGCTGAGGCCCCTGCCCGCCACAGGGCCCAGCCTCGGGGCCCCGGGGCCCAGCAGGGAGCAGATGGGCGGGTCGAGCGCAGCCCCAAGGCTAGGAGAGCAGCCCTGGGGTCCCGGTCCCAGGCGCCGTCCCCCGAGTCAGCACTGCGGCTCCCAGAGGAGCCCCCAGAGAGGAGGAATCTGCGTCATGCTGCCCGGGCCTGGGCACGTGTCCTCTCCCCCCACTGACCCCCGCGGGCCAGCGCCCTCCTGCCCGCGCTGGCCTGCGCCTGCCGGCTTCTCCGCAATGAGCCCTCAGCGCAGGCCGCGCTCCGGGGCCACCGCCTGGACGCCGCAGCCTCTCAGCGCACCAGTCCCTCTCGGGCAGCCCGTCCTGCCCGTCGCTGTGCCTGGCCGTGTCCTGAGCAGCCCGGCCCTGGTGAACCTGCAGGTCTGTTTCCCGGGGAGACACTCCCCGGAGCTGCCGCGGGCCGCCGGAAGGGGAGCCCTGGGGACACCTGTGCCAGCGTGAACCCCAGGGCCCGCACTCCGGGCCCACGAACTACAAGACCGACAGGGGTCAGGGGTCCCCTGGCCCTGCCAGCAAGGTTGAGTGGGCGGGTGCCCTCCCTCGGTGCCGGCACCTCAGCGGCGCCAGGAAGGGGGCGCAGCGCCATCAGG
>NW_004567175.1:122583-123102 GCF_000260355.1 Condylura cristata | reverse complement strand
GCTGTCCGCTCGTCCTCCCCAGAGCCCGTGGCTCCCGCCCCTCCCCCCGCGCCCCGCCCCTGTCCAGCTTGGGGGGACGATAGGCGTCCCGGATTGGGCTTGACCCTGCGGCCACATTCCTGCTGGGCTCCGGCCGGCCGGCCCGTCCACCCCTCGCTGTGTCTGCGGCCTGCACCTGCCGTCCGGCCGCTGGGGGCTGTATGGACGCCGTGGCCGGTGCCGGGGACGCCCGTGGCCTCTCGTGACCGGCTGGCAGGCGGGTGTGGGCGCCGGGAGCCCCAGCGCCCCGCCGCACCCCAGCCGCCTCCGCCGGTGCAGAGAGGGCGGTGCCCGGCCACTCGGGGCTCCCCGGGGGTCGAGTTCCCCGGAGGCCCAGGTGGGCGGTCATCCCTGCCCGCTTCCCTCTCGAGGCGTGGGCAGCTCGGTGGCGGCGTCTGGACGCTCACCCTCGTGCTCCGACGGCGACCGGGAGCCCCCGCCACTGGCACACCCCAAGGGGAGGCTGGCCAGGGCCCCGCC
>NW_004567175.1:119495-120251 GCF_000260355.1 Condylura cristata | reverse complement strand
TCCCCCCTCCCCTCCCTCCTCTCCCTCTTCCCTTCCCCTCTCCTGGCCTGGCTACTCACACTGGCCATCGCTCTGCCTCAAACACCACCCACATGCCAGCCACTCCCAAATTTGCACCCCCAGCCAGCCCTGTCCAGGTGTCCTGCTCTCAGACACTGCAGCCTCTGCCTCGCCCCGTGTGTTGAGCCCGGGGGTGCCCACGTGTGCCCAGAGCCCCTCCCTGGCACGGCCCAGCTCTCTGAAGGGGCTCTCGCCTGGGCCCCGCTGCCCAGCTCACCCTCACTCACTGTCCACCTGATCAGGCGCTGGGCAAGCCCGTGGCCCCGGGGCTGGGGCGGGCAGAGCCCACCCGCCGGCCTGGGTGGCGTGAGGCACGGCCCCCTGGACGGTCAGCAGAGCGAACCCGCGGCCGTGGCTGTGGTGGGGGTCCCCGCTGTCGGGGAGCACAGGCTGGCACCCCGGGCCCCCGGGGCTGGGGGTTGCTCCTGGGGGCCCCCGGGCAGTGAGTGGGCCTCGGAGGTGCCCTGGCTCTGGCTCCTGGGCCGCTGGTGCCGGCATCCCTGGGCGGGCACCGCGCCTGGCTCTGAGTGTCGGGGTGTCGGGAGACCCCAAGCCCCAGGCCGCCGGCGGCCAGCCGGGACGTGCCCACTGGCTGCGCGGGCCTGGGGGCGTGTCCAGTGCGCTCGGGAAGCCTCAGGCTCCTTTTAATTAAGGAGAAGCGGCGCCCGGAGAGCGCCCGCGCCTGCAGTGCGGAGC
>NW_004567175.1:116003-117250 GCF_000260355.1 Condylura cristata | reverse complement strand
GCCGGGCTGACCTCCCGGCGGGCGGGGTGCCCCGACACCCCCTTGCCCACCAGCGTCCCTACCGCGCTTCCTCCTGGGACGTTCAGGGCGGCCCTGCCGGTGGCCCCTGGCCAGGACACGCCTGGACCCTTGGGGTCCCCGAGCCCGTGCCAGGCTCACAATGGTTCGCCTCACTCCTCGCTGGGGTCAGCGAGAGGAGAGGGGTGCACGGTGCGCCGCATGGTGGTGCGGGCACCATGGAGCCGCCCCGAACCCCGGACCCGGCCGGGGCGTGTCCGACACACCCCTGCCCCCGACTCCCTCTCTGCCAGGGCCTCCGGCCTCCCCCGCCACCGTTTACCCTGGAGCAGGGCAGATGCCCCCCCACAAACACCCCCCCACAGACACCCCCACACACCGCGCAGTGCGTCCCACATCCCAGCCGACGCTGCGGGCCACCAAGCTCGGGGCGGGCTCTGTGCCCCGTGGGGTGTCTCCATTCTGGGGTGTGGGGGCCTCGGGGGTCCCTCCCCAGGGCCCCAGTCCTGCAGCTGTTGGAGCTGGAGGCTCAGTGGGCTCGCCTGCGCCCCCCACCCCCAGCTGAGCGCCGGCCCCTCCTGCACACCCCCTCCCCGAGGCGGACGGGGGCTCCGGCCCAGCGCCTTGCACCCCGCCCTGCCGCGGCCCAGCCCTCCGCCCCTGGCGGGCGTCTGTGAGCGTCGGGGGCCCCGCCCCGCTATGGACCTGGCGTCTGCCTGGGCGGCGACTCAGCGTCCGGTGCTGTCCCAGGCGGTCAGCACCTGGCGGTCAGCACCAGCCGCACCCGAGGCTGAGCAGGCTGAGGCCCAGGGCCAGGGCGGGCAGCGGCCTCTGCAGGGGCTGGGCACAGAGGGCAGGCCGCCCGGACGGCCGGCCGCCGGCCCGCAGAGCAGGGGCTGGCCAGCGGGGCTGGATCCGGCCTGCAGCATCCTCGGTGCTCGAGGGCGCCGGCCGGAGCTGGGGCTCTGCGGGGGCGTGGGCACCACCCAGGGGGACTCCGGCCTGCTGCCGGCCAGCCGGCTGGCGTGTCCATGGGAGGCGGGGGGCACTGGGCCGGGAGCCGCGTGGCCGAGGGGCGTGTGGGCGGACCGGCCTTCCTCCGCCTCACACTGTTCTCCACTTCTTGCAGTGAACTTTGACCACTTCCAGATCCTGCGGGCCATCGGGAAGGGCAGCTTTGGCAAGGTAGGCGGGGCCGGCTGGCCCGGGGCCGGGGGCTGGGCCGGCGG
>NW_004567175.1:113259-114129 GCF_000260355.1 Condylura cristata | reverse complement strand
GGGGTGGGGGGCACCCCAGGGCCCTGCGTGGGGTGGGGGGGCACCCCAGGGTCCTGCGGGGGTGGGAGAGACAGGCCCGAGCTCTGACGCCCCACAGAAAGGCCGCCTGCACTGCGACCCCACCTTCGAGCTGGAGGAGATGATCCTGGAGTCCAAGCCGCTGCACAAGAAGAAGAAGCGGCTGGCCAAGAACCGGTCGCGGGACAGCAGCAGGGACAGCTCCCAGTCGGTGAGCGCCCGGCCACCCTGCGCGGCTCCGGGGTCCCCCTCCCGGTAAAGCTCCAGAGATCTTCCAGTCTTTCGTCAACGGGGGGACCGGCTACTCCTTCGAGGTGGACTGGTGGTCGGTGGGGGTGATGGCCTACGAGCTGCTGCGTGGATGGGTATGAGCCCTCCCCGCCCGGCGCGGGGCCCGGGGAGGGAGCAGCACTGGCCCCCGTGTGGACGGAGCGGACAGGTGTCCCGGGGCCGCCTCCCCTCGGCCTGGGCGGGTTCTGACGTGCGTGCCTGAGGCTGCCGGCGGCCGAGGGCGGCTGGGCCCTGCGGCCCTCCATGCCCCTCCCCTGGGGGCCTGCCGGGGCCCTGCCCCTGGGGTGGCCCCTCCTGGCCTCGGAGCCACCCCGGGCGCAGGCGGTCCTGTGACCCGCCGCCTCCTGCCCCAGAGGCCCTATGACATCCACTCCAGCAACGCCGTGGAGACCCTGGTGCAGCTGTTCAGCACGGCCAGCGTCCAGTACGTCCCCACCTGGTCCAAGGACATGGTGGCGCTGCTGCGGAAGGTGAGCCGCCCGCCTGGCCCGGCTGCGGGGCGCTGCTCGCCGCCACACGTCTGGAGTTGGGGCGCGGCCTCACGGTGCCGGGGGCCCTGTG
>NW_004567175.1:108927-110468 GCF_000260355.1 Condylura cristata | reverse complement strand
CCGCCCCGCGACCCACCCGGCCCCCGAGACGGCTTCCGCGGGCTCCTGGGGGACCGGGGCTTTGTGGCCACCCTGCAGCCTCGTGCCAAAGGCCGGGCCACCCCGGGTGCAGGCAGGCATGGCTTGCCCTCCCCAGGACCCTCCCCGGGCTTCCTACCTCGGACCAGGCGCCAAGCCCAGCTGGCCACGGCGTGAGCAAGCCTGGGTGCCCGGCTGATGGCCAGGGGTGCACCGGCTCTGTCCCTGCGGCAAGTCGCCGTCCTGACCGTGCCGTGTCCCCGTGGGCAGCCGAGTGCAGGCTGCGTGGCGGGCCTATGTGCCGGCCTGTGTCCAGGCGGACAGTGCCCCCAGGGGCGCCCGTTCGCGGCACCCAGGCGCCTCACTATGTGACGCTGGCCCGGCCCGTGGGCCTCTGAGCCCCGTCTGTGGCAAGGGCCGGCTTCCCACGAGACAAGTGACTGGACACATCGCCGGCGCCCAGGCCCAGAGCGCCCAGAGCAGACCCCGCGAGGTGGCCCAGAGCCAGCCCGGGCCGGGCACTCCAGGCCACTGGGCTCGGCGCCGCTGCCCTCGAGGGAGGTGGCACGGACGCGCCTCTCCGGAGGGTGCTTCCTAGGCCCCAGCCCGCCCCGGGGGTTGGGGGGACGGCGAGGCCCTCACCCCGAGGGCCAGACTCACGGATCATGGTGGTGCCCCCCGCCAGCGCCGCCTTGGTACCCTGGCAGAAGTCGTCAGCGGGGCTCATGCCCAGGACGGGCATCTGCAGTCTCGTGTGGACGTCCACCCCGCCGGGCAGGACCATCAGGCCGTGCGCATCGATGGTTCTGACGCCCCCGGGGACCACAAGGTTCTCCCCAATTTGCCTGAAAGCGGCAGAGGCCCTGGCGGCTCAGCCGAGGGCGGTGGCTGGCCCGGCCGCAGAGCCCGGGCGGGCGGGCGAGACCCTGCCCACACTGGCCGCCGTGGGCCTCGCAGCCCCGTGCCGGTCCGGCCGCGCTCACCTGATCAGACCGTCCTCCACGTAGACGTCGGCGTGGAAGGACTGGTCATCGTTCACCACCTTGCCCCCCTTGATCAGCAGGCGGTCACTCTGCGGGAGCGGGACGCGGACACTGGCTCCCGGTCAGGACCCCGGTCCTCACGCCCAGGGGCCCCAGGAGTGCCCAGGGTGGGGGCGTCCGGTGGGAGCTGGGCTCCGGCCCGCTCGCCCCATCAGGAAGACCCTGGGGCGCGTGGTCCCCTGTGTACCCCCCAGTTAGGGAGAGACTTGTTCTGAGTCCCCCCCCCTTAGGAGGCCCTGGGGCTCTGGGCCGAGGACCTACTCCCCCACTTTCCAGGCACTAGAACTCGGACTCTAGGATGTCCCCGGGAGGGAAGAGACGCCACAGGCCCTGGGCGGGAGGGAGGGGCCGGCCCGATGCCCAGCCCAGCGGGGAGGTCCTCTGGGCACCCTGGTGCCCCTCCAGGTGCTGCTGGGGGCTCCCGGCATCGGGCTGTCGCGAACTGGGTTTTGGGTGAACCCCACTACGGGAGAGAGTGCC
>NW_004567175.1:107079-107947 GCF_000260355.1 Condylura cristata | reverse complement strand
GGTCTGGGGCGGCTCTGGGCAAAGCCCCGCTTCCCCGCGGGTGGCCGGCCCCCTGGCTCGCAGCGCGGCCCAGTGAAGTGGGGGGGCGGGGAGGCGGGACAGCGAGACAGGGCGATGGGAGCCTCGGAGAGGGCCCAGGCGCGGGCGGGGCCAGAGTCTCGAAGGCCGAGCTTGGGCCCGAGTGCGGCTCAGGATGGGGCGCCCGGGCCAGACTTGTCCAGCAGAGCCCCGCCTGTGAGGAGCTGCTGGGTGGGAAGAGGACAGGGCCCGTCCCCCTGCCCTCCTGCCTCCGCCTGCCGGACATCTGAGGGGCCTGCAGGCGGGGGCGGCCCGCAGGGTTTCCCCTCCCGTCTCCAGTGACCCCCCGCAAGGGCTCTCCAGCCAGAGGGCCCGGTGGGAGCGGCTGCGTCCACCTCCCTGGGCAGGAGGGCAGAGGCTGCTGGGCGCCGGGGTGACTGCAGGCCCCTCCCGCCAGGGAGCCCAGGGCTGCCTGCCCCGGAAGGGGGCGAGTGCTGTCCACACAGCGAGTGCTGAAGCGCAGGGCCTGCTCCCCGAAGCACAGCTGCGAGCCCCTGGCTGCAGTGGGTCCCCCCACCTCAGCCGGCAAGGAGCAGGGCGGGGAAAACCACTGGCTCCTGGAAGACACCCCTCCGGCCCTGGGGAGACGCCCTCCAGGAAAGGCTCCGGCTCTCACGCCTTTGGCCAGTCGGAGGCCAGGGCCATGTGCCACCTTGGCTGCGGCAGGCGGCTGCCCCGGGCCACAGGCAGGGCAGTGCAGTCCGGCCAGCGGCCCTGAGGACCGGTCTGCAGCCCCGGGGCTGCAGGTGGATGAGGGGCAGGCGGCACCACCCGAGCCCCCCCAGCTCCC
>NW_004567175.1:106218-106858 GCF_000260355.1 Condylura cristata | reverse complement strand
CCGCCCGCCCCACAGGCAGGGCGGCCGGGGAGAGGCGTTTGCTCCGAGAATGGGCAGAGCACGGCGCAGGGCGCAGCCCGGGCCGCTCACCCCTGGGGCGGCGACCCGCTCTCGGCCCAGAGCCGCGTCCTATGAAAACTGTACAACGGCTCCCAACGAGCACAAGTTCTCGGGTCTGTATCATAGGAATCACAATACAAAAATAGGTGTGAACGCCCGGGGCGGCCACCCCAGCGCCCGCCGGCCCGGGCGCAGCCTCATCACCGAGGGCGGCTGGGGGGCGCCTGGCGCGGGGGGCGGGGCCGGGGGCGCCAGCTCTTTTTGCATAAATTTACAATAAAGCATTTAAAAATATACAGTAAACAAATATACAATGTGACACATGTATTTACAACGCCCTCTCCTGGGCCAGAGCCTACCCTTGCTGTGTTAACACACGCAGGAGAGCGGCCCAGGACATTGGGGTGCCGGAGGGCCCCCCTAAGGCACTCAGGTGTCCTGGCCTCGCCGAGCAGGGGCCGGGGCGGGCAGTGGGCGCGTGCCTGGGGGCAAATGGCTGCCACCCCGGCCAGGGGCGCGAGGGCCACCCCGTCCTCCAAGGCCCTGGGAGCCCAGCCGGCCGTCTCAGGCCCGCGGCCGT
>NW_004567175.1:103414-105318 GCF_000260355.1 Condylura cristata | reverse complement strand
TGCACACCATAGGCCCGCGCGCACAGCCCGCGCGGCCCCGCGAAGGTCTGCAGAGTCGCTGCGGTGCTCCCGGCCATGCCTGGCTCCCTTCGCGGCGCCCCTGCGGGAGAGACAGTCAGCAGCTTCGTCAGCGCGGGTCTGCGAAGCTGGCCGAGCCCCTGCGCCGCTCTGCGGGGTGCTTCCGGCCGCCCCTGGCCTGGGAGGGGCCGCGCACCCCACCCCACGCCTGTGAGTGGCCTCACGGTCGGCCTGGGGCAGGCCCGCCGGTGCTTTGGCCTGGACACAGAGGCGCAGGCCTGGGAGCCTGGAGCCCTTGGCCAAAGGCTCAGGGGCAGGGGTGGGGCCCCGCAGTCGCTCGGCTCTGAGGAGGCCACAGTTAGAGCAGCACTGGCCAAGGGGCCTGGCCCCGGCTCTGGCAAGCACAGGCGCCCGTTGCACGCCGGTAGGTAGGACCCCACAGGGGCCGCCGCGCAGCTGGCAGTTGTCCACTTGGCCCTGGGCGGAGCACAGGCCCCCCGCATGAAGCTGGGACTCCCCTCTGAGACCCGGGGGCACCAGCGGTGGGTGGGGTGGTCATCACAGCTGTGGCCCACGTGACTACACCCCCTTGGGAAGATGACTGGCCCCACCTTCTCCAGGGTGTTCTCTGGCGGCCGAGGGGCCCAGACTGGCCATCTGAGTCTGGATGAGGCGGCCCAGGACCAGCTCAGGTCTGGACACCCTGGGGGCTGACCCCAGCCCCTGGACAAATCCTGAGACACCAGCCCAGACCTGAGAGCCCACCCAGCCAGGCGGCAGCCCCAGAGGTGTGCCAGCGCCCGCGACTGGAGGGGGTGGCCTCTCACCAGCTGGCGTCCCAAGTGACAGGGCCTCAGCTAAGCGGCAGGTGGTTCCGGCTGGACACTGCGCTGGGCGCAGGGCTGGAGCTCTGGACAGGGCATCCATGGGCTCAGGCAGGGCTTCTGACCCAGGTGCGCTGGGGGAGGTCAGGCCCTTTCCAGGCGTCCATCCCTCTTGTCCACCTTGGTGATCACAACCCCCAAGTCCTCCTGCCACCCAGCTCCATCTCCTCTGAGGCTCAGGTGGATGATCGTGTCCAGGCAGGGAGGGAACCCCAACAGTCTCACTGACTCCCGGGCCAGAGGTGCGGGGCAGAGAGGGGAAGGTGCCAGGCCCAGCGCAGCCGCCAACCCGGTCAGCACTGGCCTCAGAGGTCCCACGGGCCGGGCTCCATGGCGGCGATGGCCCTGTGCCCCTGGCCAGTGGGCCCGCCTTCCCGGAGCCGTGGGGGGCGGGGCTCGGAGGCTCGCACGGAGGGACCTGGGCGCCTGCCCTGCAGGACCCTGTGTGCCGGGCCGGCCCCGCAGTCTGGGCCCCTGAGCGAAACTGGCTCTGCCCTGGCTCTCGCGGCCCTGGTGCTCACAGCGCGCAGCGCCCTCTCCGCAGAAGGGGCCTGCACACGCCAGGCTTCTCCGGGCCGAAGGGGTGAGTCGGGCGTCTCCTTTGGCAGGCCGGGCACCCGCTGCTCCCTGGCCCCTGGGGAGGAAAAGGTCTGAGCCCTCCGGGAGCAGGGAGAAGACACAGACGCAGGCCGGCGCCTGCGAGCAGGGTGGGGCTAGGGCAGGTGCCCGCAGGACGGCAGGACGCCGCCATTCGGGGTTGGGCACCAGAGGGCAGGGCAGAGCTGCGTGCAGGGGCCCCGGGCCGGGGGTGGGGGAGGCGGGGCCAAGTGTTCAGGCGGAGGTCGCGGCGCCCCTTCCCATGCAGGCCTGAGAGGCAAGAACACGGGTCCTGCCAGTCACCTCCCACCCAGCGTGCGCTCCCCACTGCCAGAAAGCGCAGACAGGGGCCGTCCCAACACGGGCACCACCGAGATGCCCGGGCAGACACCAGCCTCTTCCTGC
>NW_004567175.1:101363-102936 GCF_000260355.1 Condylura cristata | reverse complement strand
CGCCAGGAGTGGCCCCCGCGTCCCGGGGTGCGCTGGGGGGCCCTGCTGACCAGAGGCCAGGCCGGCGGTCCCAGAGGGCAAGGTGGGCCTCTCCGGGCCAGCATCCCTCTGCAGAGTGGCCTGGCCAGGGCCGTGGCCGCCGTGGGAGATGGTGGCCGCATGGACTCCCGGGAGGGGCCAGGCGGGGCAGCCCAGCTGCTGGGAGTGGCCGAGGGTGCAGAGGCCACGTGGCGGCCACCCCACACAGCAGGGTCTCGTGCAAGATGCAAGAGGCGGGTCTCAGGGTGGAGCCTGGGAACGTGCACCCCGCACAAACAGGCCTGGGGGCTCCCTGCGGTGCTGTGTGCAGGGGGCTGCAAACCCTCATTCTTGGAGCGCTGCCCGCTGGGCAGGCTGTGCCTTGCTGGCCAGGCCTGTCTCATGGGCGCTGACTACTCTGGCAGATGGCGGTGCACAGGCAGGGCCGACTTTGCCATGGGTCAGGCAGTGGGGCCTCCCCCCGGAGCCCCGCAACCCTGCAGCTCTTCTTGTCCGGTGGATGTGGGGGACACCAGGTCTGGGGCTGCCGGCCAGACTCAGGAGCCCGGCAAGGAGCAGGCTGGCCCCCTGGGCCGCTCTGAACAGCTGCCCACCTGCCTGGGCGGGCGTCTCCTCGGGCTGTGTGGGGCCCCGAGGTGTCCCCACATGCCTGGCGCCCTCGGCAGGATGAGCACCGACTGGGCCCAGGGGCTGGTCCAGCAGCACCGCGACAGCTGGGGACACGGAGGCTGCAGCACGCGGCCCCTCCAGCCCAGCCCGCGGGGACACTGCAGGCTCCTGTCCCACAGCCTCCAGGAACAGGTCAGCCTCAGCCGGCCCGGGGCGGCGTGGGGGTGAGCGCCTGTCCTCTGCATGCGCCCCACAGGGTGAGCCCTGAGCTCCGTTTATTTTACCTTTTCCTCCAGTTCTTTTATTTGTCTCTTCTGAGCTTCTAGTTTTTCTTCTAACTCTTTAATTCTCTGCAATATTAAAGCAGGAGCATCTTCAACAACCAGGGTATTTGGGGGAGCGAGTGAAAAAGCCTTTTAAGTTTTCTGCTCACCTTGGGGCGATTCATCACCCAAAGGCACGCCCGCCAGCGAGCCCGGTCCTGCAGGCCCCGCCCCAGCCCCGGCCCCGCCCCCAGCCCCAGGCTCTGCCCAGGCTCAGCTCTGCCCCAGGCCCCGACCCCTCCCCCGCTGGTCCTCAGCTCTCCCTCCCTCTGCATTCCTCTTTTGGGACGAAAATAGTTTTCAAAGGCTGGGCGGCCAGGCCTGAGCTGGGGGTGCTCCCTTCACACACAGAGTCGGTGGGACCCCACTTCAAGGCGGTCTGTGGCCAAACCCAGGGACGTCTGTGTGACAGCTGGCAGGTGACAGCTGGCAGGCAGCTGTCCGAACAAGGTCAGAAGCAGCAGGGCGCTGGGTGCCCCAGGGTCTGGGCTGAGGGTGAGGGCAGCAATGCCAATGCCCAAGCCACCACACCTAGTGTTTGTAACTGTGCTGACTTTACAAGGCACCGTACTCCAGGTAGACGAAAGGCAAAGGATTTGGGG
>NW_004567175.1:97919-101263 GCF_000260355.1 Condylura cristata | reverse complement strand
CACCTGCTGCGCAGCCTGCAGCAGCTCCATGCGCTCCCGCAGAATCTGTGCGTCGCGCTCGCGCAGCTCGCTCATGACCTGGCGCTTCCACTGCTCCACCGCCACCCTGAGCTGCTCGCGCTCCTCCTCGGACAGCAACTGCGCCACCTTGGCCCCCGCCTCCTGCTGCACCGCGTCGAACAGCATGGCTTCCAGCTCCAGGATGCGCTGCGGACAGCCAGCCCAGCTCGTGGCAGCTCCGTCACCCCCCCAGAGTCGCCCGTCCAGCCCAGCGGGCCCGCGACGCCGGAGCCATCTCCTTCCCCAGGCTCAGGAGGCCGCGGGGACAGCCCAGAGCAGGGGCCTAAGGGAGGTGTGGGCACGGCTGCACGGCTGCCAGGCCCCGGGGAGGGCAGCTGAGCCCGCGAGGGCCATCTGGGGCGACCGCAGGGCCAGTTGGTGGCCACATTCTCCCCACCAAGGTGGCCGGTGATGCGAGCCCCACAGAGTGTAGTCAAACGCCAGGGCAGGGGCAGCGGGGCGTTGGGACAAGGGCCAGGAGGCAGCGGGCTCTGCGCGGGGACACGAGAGTTGGCCGTGCACAGACGGCGCGGTGGACCGAGCGAGGCCAGCCGAGACAGGCGGCCTGTCCGCGGGGCCCAGCGTCCCCTGCCCGAGCGCAGCCCATGCCCTCCCTGTCCGGGCCTGGGTGGGCCCCTGGCCCTGAGAGCCCGAAGCCACGAGGTTGGCAGCCCCGGAGCTCCTGCCTGGGGGTGGGCTTGGGGTCCTGATGGGACCCATGGAAAGGCCGGGGGCCCACAGGGCCCGCGAGGAGGTGGGGAGAAGGGGCCAGGATGGCCAGGCACGTGGGAGCCAGCCCTGCGCCCAAGTGGGGCTGAGCTTGGGCTGACTGGGCACTGGCTCTGTGGGGCGAGGCGTCCAGTGGGAGACACAGGGGTGCTGGCCTCTGCAGCGAGAGCCGTGGGGCCCAGTGATGCCGTGGTCGGCACGGCTCCCTCCTGCCCGAGGAGCAGCCCATCACGCTTAAGCAGACGCAGTCTGTCTTCTTGCGTCTAAGGACAAGGACGGACGTCCCTGAGTGGACAGGACGTCCAGCAGCAGGCACTGACCAAGCAAGCTGGCCGGTGCTGCACCTCTGGTGCGGCAGGGCCACCGGCACTGGGCGAGGTGTCCGCTCCTGGGGTGGCCATCCCGTTCTCCCCGCACCTGGTTCAGCACAGGGCATGGACCCCACGCCACACGGTGACAGTGGGACGCCAGCTCCCCTGGTTCCCGGGGACACTGTCCCGGCGCCCAGCGCTCCTGACGGTCAGCCAGGTCCGGGACTGCGGGGCCTCACCAAGGGCAAAGCCTGGTCTGTGGGTCACACTGGGGACCAGCGTCTGCTGCAGACCACGGGCAGATGGCAGGGAGGGTCGGGGAGGGGCCGGGGTGTGGGGGTGACGTGCCTCCACCGAGGAGCAACAGAGGCCCCAGCAGTGGCCCCTGGCCCCCACCACAACCCACCCCTACGCACTTGCCCACCGTGGGCGGGGCCATGTGGCGACAGTGTGGCCCTCCAGGCCCTTCCTGCACCCTGCCAGCGCTGCCCCCTGCACAGGTCACAGGCAGCCCAGTGCCCACAGGCTCAGGGCCAGTAAGGTGGGGAGACCCTGTCTGGCTCCCAGGAGAAGCCGCCCTGCGCCCAGGGGAGCCCGCCAGCTCCAGCAACTGTGGCAGCCAGCAGTGCCAGGACACCGGGAGGCCGCTAGGCTGTGTGCACACCGAGCCCGCGGCCCTCCCCGCCGCGCGAGCCCAGAGGCCATTCCGAAGCAGTCCTGGCACCACCCGGAATGGGGACACCCCTTCAGGGGCACTCGCCCCTCGCTGGGCGAGCCCCTGCGTCACAGAGCACAGGGCAGCTGGGCGGGCGCCTGGTCTCCACAAGCCCTGCCTTCCTCTCCGGACCTGGCCGCAGCGCCGTTCAGTGCGGTCAGGGCAGCTTGCTGCCCAGAGCGGCCTCTGGCTGAGGCCACCGGACCCGACATACCCCGGACTGCCCTCCCTGCTCCAGCGGCCACGGCCCCTCACCTTGTGAGCCTGGTCCAGCGAGTGCTTCCGGAAGTCCAGCTCCTCGTCCAGGTAGCCCTTCTGCTGGCTGAACAGCTCCTGAGACACAGGACGCCAGCGTCCGGCCTCGGGCGCCCACGGGGAGCCCCGCCCACGGCGAGCCCCGCCCACGGCGAGCCCCGCCCACGGCGAGCCCCGCCCACGGAGAGCCCCGCCCACGGAGAGCCCCGCCCACGGCGAGCCCCGCCCACGGAGAGCCCCGCCCCACCTTCTCGCTCTCGAGGTCCACCATCTTTCGCTGCAGTGCCGCCTCGGTCTCTTCGATCTGCTGGAGCCACTGGACACAAACAGACCAGGTGCCCTGGCCCTCAGCTGCCACGCGGACACGTGTGCCCGCCCGTGGTGGGGCGGGGTGGAGGGTGGGAGGAGGGAGGCCTCGGCCCGACGGGGGTCAGCGGGGCTGCGTCCAGAGGCCTCGTGCCCAGCCCGCGGCCGGTGTCCAGGAAGCGGGACCCTCACTTGGGCCAGGAGGCCCAAGCTGGGGGGGGAGGGGGCGCCTGAGCAGGAGGGGCGTGGAGCGTGCTCTGATGGTGACCCTGAGCCCCAGTTCCCGGGAAGGCCCTGCCAGGTTGCCGGTCATGGGCCGACAGCTGGCTGGGGCAGGGGCAGCGGCGGCTCGGGTGGGTGTGGTGGACACTGGCACGTGGGACAGAGCGCAACGCCCCCTGGACTCAGGACGCCAAGGCCGTCGACGGGGTCAGTCACTTGTGAGCGCCACAGGTGTGTCTGAACCGAGCTCGCGCCAGACCGCCAAGATGGGGTGGACGGAACCGGCCCCGGGCCCACGCCCCCTGCTCTCAGCCCAGCCGGGGGAGCCGGAGCACCAGGTACGTCTGGTACCTTCTCAGCCAAGGTCAGGACCGTCCGGGCTTGTATGATGACCACCTGCTCCTCGTTGGTCAGATTCTGCAACCAAGGCAGGGCACCCCGCGTCCGGCGGAGTCCGGGCAGCAGGTGGGGGGGGGTGCTGAAGGGCGCGGGGCTGTGGGGATGGGAGGCTGGGGGAGGGGCTGAGGGGGCCCCGGGCGTGGGGCTCCCTGTGCCTGACCACGTGTGCTGTGGCCCAGCTGCCAGGGTGTGGGCAGCTGCACACCGCGGCCCCAGCTGTGGGGGAGAGCAGGGGCGGGGCGGGCAGGGGGTGCGGGGCGTGCACGAGCCAGGAGAGCCACCTACACTTACGGCGTTATCCCCCAGGATGTCCAGCTTCTTCATCAGCTCGGAGACCAGGATGTCCT
>NW_004567175.1:96063-96663 GCF_000260355.1 Condylura cristata | reverse complement strand
CGGGGTGTGGTCGGTCCGGTCCGTTTGGTAAGAGAATTCCAGCAGCTCGTTTTGGTCCTTGGCGTCCTGGACCTCGTGTTTCAGCCGGGCCTCTTCCGTCTCCATGTGTTTGATCTGAAAGCAGGTCCAGCAGGGCTCTCCCCACAGCTGCGGGCTGGCCGCCTGCGACTGCAGGGGTCTCGGCCTGAGTCCACTCCCGCGGCTCTGCCCTGTGGCTACGCAGGGCGGGTGCCGGCGGGAGCTCTGGGGCCTGGGGCACCCCGGGCCCTGCAGGCGTCCGGCAGAGCTGGCCAGCGGAAGGGCCCATTGGACGAGGCAGAGAAGGGGTGGACGTGGCGTGCCTCCCTGTGACCTGAGGCAGCTGGAGCCCGGGGGCCCTGGGGGGCGATCGAGGCCTGGCGGCGGCTGAGACCGCGGAGCCACCTCGCCAACCCGGGAGCGCGCGGACGCCGGGCTCACTGTCTCCAACGGGAGGGGCGGCCCCTGGGGCCGGTCCACATGCCTTGCGCAGCGGGAGGGGCCCAGAGACGGTAGGGCGGCTGGAGCATCTGCGGCCGGAGGGGACCCCTGGGCTGGGCCAGGGGGCGGGGCCGTGGGTGC
>NW_004567175.1:94761-95773 GCF_000260355.1 Condylura cristata | reverse complement strand
GCCCTGGCGCAGCCCGGCGCCCACCTGCCCCTGCCCGGCCAGCGTCTTCTCCAGGTCTTCGATGCGCGTCTGTGCTCGCTGCGCCTCCGCTTCCAGCTGCTCGCGGGTCTGTGGGCAGCAGACGTTCAGACTCTCCAGGGGCTGGTCGTGCCGTGTGGGCAGCGGTCAGGGCTGCCCCTGCCGCCCGGCTGGGTGGACCTCGCCTGGGGAGGGCTCAGGACCGTCGGATGCAGGGGGAGGCAGCGGCTGCCAGGCAGCCCCAGGGGCGGGTGGGGGCTGCCCGGCGGAGGGCTGAGGGGGGCAGAGGGGGGCTGGAGGGACTGAGGGGGGCTGCCCGGGTGAGGGCAGGCCCTGTGGCTGCTCACGCTCACCCCGCGTCCCGACGAGCCCCAGCTCCCCCAGCCCTGCCTGCGCCCCCTGCCCCGACTCACTGCCCCTTGCCCAGCGCCCGGCCCCAGAGGGTGCCCTGCCCATGTGGCTTGCAGGCGCCCACCACGGCCACCCGTGCTCCCGGAAGCCGGCGGGGTAGCAGGCAGTGGCCTCGCCTAGGGGGCGGCGTCCACCCAGACCGGCCAGGGCCAGCGCTGCTTCCCGCCCCCGCCCTCTCCCCTGAGGGCCCGGGACAGCTCGCGGGGTGGAAGGCGCGTGGACCTTAACTTCCCGCTCTGCGTCCAGCGTCCCTCCGACCTGCTCCTGCAAGAGGGCGTAGGCGCGCTGCAGGGCCTGGTACTCCATGGTCAGCTGCCGGAACCGCAGCTCCGTCTCCTCCTTGACCACGCCCTGCAGGCACTCGGCATCAGCCCCACTGGCCACGTGGGGTCGGGGGCAGCGGCTGTAGCCCGCCCCCCGCGCGCCCACGCCGGCCACCGCTGGGCCGCTGTGAGGGCCGCGGTCACCTCCTCCAGGTCGTCGTCCGGGGTGCACGGGGTGTGGTCGGTCCGGTCCGTTTGGTAAGAGATAGATGAGCCGTCGGACTCCAGGGAGGCCTCGTCGTCGTACCCGAAGAAGGTCT
>NW_004567175.1:87336-90375 GCF_000260355.1 Condylura cristata | reverse complement strand
ACGACGGCCTCGGGCACGTGCCACGGGAGGTGGCCGTGAGGGGCCAGTCGCCTCCCACCTGCCCCGGTCGCAGCTGGGCCGGGCCTCCGGCGTGACTGCCACCCCACGGGGCCTCGGGGCGGGGCAGGGGGCAGGGGTTGTGCCGGAAGGGGCAGAGCCCAGCGCCCGCAGGCCTGCGGACGGGCACCCCTGGCTTCGAGCGCGGGTCAAACCTTTCCAAACCCGAGCGGAGAGGACGCCCTGCCCTTGCCTCGCTCCTTAAGGTTGAAGAGCGGTTGACCCGCCCCCGGGGCGGGGCTTGCTCACGGGGCGGGGCTGGGTCCGGCTCTTTGGGGACCGCCAGCACGCGGCGCGGGCGTGGCCCCGAGTTCCCCCTGCCAGCCGGCCACGGGGCCCTGGGAGATGCACCCCACGGAAGGGGGCAGAGAGCTAGCCCCAGGCTGACTGACCGGCCTGGGCCGCCAGAGCGGGAGCAGCCGCCTTCCCTGCCAGGCGCCGCCCGAAACGCGCACAGGACCGGCCACCAGGTCTCAGCGGAAACCCCAGCACTGCCGGAGCCCCGCGGGCCGCCTCCCCGCCCAGGACGGCGCGCTCGGCTGCGGAAGGCGGGGTCTCCTCTCCGATGGGACCGAAGCACCCTCAGCCTCACCAGGGCCCCTGCAAACCCCTGACGCAGAGCCACCTCTGACTTCTGACGCCACTCCCGCTTGGGGCGTGACCCCGCTAAACCTGCACAGTCTGCTCTTTCCAGGCCGCGCCGCAGGGCCCTGCCCAGGGCTTCTCTCTGAGACCCACAGGGGTACACCTTAGAGCTGGGGTCAAGACTGGGCCCAGCTATCCAGCTTCTCCTGGGCTGCTGGGCAGCCCGGGCCCCCCAGCACCCCAGGGCCTGCCGCGTGCTTGCCCTGAGCCCCACCCCTACCCCCCACCCCACAGGGCTGGGCCACGTGAGGGTTCCCTATTATCGGGGAGCTGCGGCTGCTCGTGGGGCCCACTGGGCGGAAGCCTGCGGGGTAACGGGGCTGCAGGCAAGACCCCAGGCTGGAGAGCGGCGCGGTGGCCAGTGCCACCGGCAGGACCTCAGCGATGGCCGGGCCGAGTCCAGCGCAGCGCAGGGGCGAGCGCGGGTTCCACCATTGCTCGGAGCTGCACAGAGCTCAGCCTTAGCCTCTCCCGCCTCAGCGCTGTGTGCTGCGGGCGGGGCTGAGCGGAGGTGGGGGGCCCCAGGTCACCCGGGGTTCCGCTCCGCAGCGACGCCTGGTGGCCGGGGCGGGCGATACGGGGCTGAGGCTCCCTCCCCAGGACTGACACCCCCAGAGCTGGCACCACGGGGGCTCAAAGGAGAGTGACCTTGACGTGTGCACCGAGGCGTTGGGACGATAAGGGGGGGTTCCTACGCAGACAGTGGGCGCGCCGACCGCGGAGCCGGGATGAGGGGCTCCGGCTGCCCCGGAGGGAGGGCGGCAGTGGGGGGGACACTGCCTGTGGCCTTCGCCTGTGGCCATGGGCAGGAGCCCAACAGCCGGCTGGCGCCAGGCCCTGTGAGGCTCGTGTGGGGCTGTGGGGAGGTCAGCCGGAGGCGCCTGAAACCTCGGGGGCAGTCAGGGAGCGCCTGGCCCGGGGCGGGGGCTGAGACGGCCCCTCCCCTCCCACCCCTCCCCGCCCCAGGGGGCTCGCCGCACCCTCCCCACAGCTGGCCAGGACTGGTGGCATGTGGGGGGCGGCTCACATGGCCCTGGGGGTCAAGGCGCGGCCTCCCCGGGCCACATGGTGACAATGGGCCCCCCTCCTGGCTGGACCCGGCCTGTCCCTGCTGCCTCTGCCCGGGGGGTCCCAGCGTGAAGTGGGGTCCCCTGAGAAGTGGAGGTCTCCAGCAAGGGGTGCAGGTGCACATGGACAACTGTAGCTGGGCCCCTACAGATGTGCACAGGTGCGCACCCCCCACACGCCCCACACCCCCCACAGGGGCACCCCCATGGACACACCCTCACGGGTGCACACAAAACCCCACGCACAGGCGCACGCGGGGGCGCACCCCCACAGGTGCACATGCTCGGGCACCCCCTCAGTCCAGCATTCCTGACCCCGCGGGGCCCCACAGGGAAGGCAAGAGGACGCGACCCCTCCGGAAAGTAAAACTTCACGTCCCCAAACGATGCCCCGAAACGTGCCAAGGGGGGAGACCCCGCGGGCTGGGCCGTCCTCGGGGGCCCCCTCAGGGCTCCGCTGCCGCACCCTGGCCCTGCTGACCCCCAGCGCCTCTCTCGGTGCCTGATCTGAGTCGCTAGCCCGCAGCCCCCTGAAAGCCCTTTCGGGGGACGTGGAGAGGCTCACTTGCAGGCGCTTGCTCTAGACCCAACTCGAAGTGGGGAGTCGGGCTGGCGGCGCGGCTGAGCCTGGGGCTGTGCTGGACCCCCGCCCCCGCCCGCCCGTACCAGCCTGCGGATCTCGCGCTCGCACTCCTTCTTGATGCGCGAGATCTCCTCCTGGTGGAGGTGGTACACGCTCCTGATCTCGGCGGCCTTGACCTTGTCGGCCTGGATGACCATGGTCAGCGCCTCCTCCACCTGCCGCTTGGCCCCCTTGAGCTCGGAGATCTCCTGCTGCATGCGGACGCGCTCCACCTCGAAGCCCCGCCTGGCCTCCTCCTTGGCCTCGCACAGCAGCGCCGTCTTGGCCTTGTCGGGCGCGCCGTCGCGCGCGCTGTGCAGCAGCGCCTGCAGCCGCTGGTTCTCGTTGTCCTTGATCTTGATGACGCGCAGCAGCTCGGCCTCGTGCTGCCGCAGCAGCGCCTCGCGCACGGCCTGCAGCTCCTTCAGCTTCTCCTCGTGCAGCTTGCTCTTGAGCTCGGTGAGCAGGACGGCGCTCTTGTGCTGCTCGTGCTCGCGGACCTGCCGCAGCTCCTGCGTCTTCTCTCGCTCCACCCGGTTTACCTGTGAGACCCGGCCTCAGCGCCCGCCAGGGGGCCCAGTGGGCAGGGCCAGGGCCGGTGAGCGGGCCAGGGCCCGGTGGGCGGGGTCAGGGGCTGGTAGGCGGGGC
>NW_004567175.1:86062-87037 GCF_000260355.1 Condylura cristata | reverse complement strand
GGCCAGTAGCTGGTGGGCGGGGACAGGGGTGGGACGGCTACCCGGAGGGCGGGGCCTTGGGGTGGAGCGGGGCAAGGGCCTGTGCTGGAGCAAGGGGTGCGGGGGCCAGGCGGCCTCAAGGGCTGTCCTGGCAACGCGACCCCCTGGCTCGGAGGAGGGGGCTCGCCTAGTGCTCTACACCCCAGGCCTGGCCCTAGGGTTCCAGAGCATCTTCCCCAGCACCATACAGGAGCCCCGTGATCAGCCTTTCACAGAATGGGTTCAGGCGGGAGGCTGGTGCCTGCCTGCCAGGCCAGAGGGGCGCGGAGGGCATTCAGCGGCTGAGCTGTGCAGGACAGCTCTGTGGACTCTGACCTTCCGGGTCTGGTCAGGGGTTTGGGGGGCGTGGAGGTCAAACAACTGGCCCCAGGAGCCGGGTCCCCTCCCGGGTCTGGCTGGACCAGACCCCCTGGGGAGATTGGGCGAGGCCAGCCTGGCACCCCCAGACCTCCCTCTGGGAGAGCCCCGACTGGGCCTATCTACTCCCCAGCTCCGGCCTTCCGGGGGCCTCCTGGGAGCTCGGGGCTGGAGCCCGGGAACCCCGTCCAGCCATCCCACCCTCCTTCCCTGCGGCTCCCAAGAGCGCTGCTGTCCAAGGAAGGCCCCAGGACCCCAAGGTGGTGGCTGTGGGGTCTGGGCCTCTGCCCCGTGGGGCCTGCCCCCGACTGCGTCTGGGTGGAGTCCGGCAGTTGCTGGCCTGCAGCGCCAGCAACTTCCTCCATGCAGAGGGCCCTAGTCGGCCCCACCCCACTATAAGGGCTGGGGGAGGTGGCCCATGTCCAGGGCCGGTGCCCGGCATCGGGTCCCGGCAAGGGACAGCTGGGGCCAGGCTGTCCTCCCGGGCCTGGGTTTCACGCAAGTTCTCCAGTGGGTTCCCCCCAACCAGCGGCCTTGGCAGACTGTGTGACCTGGATGGACACTGGGAAGACCAGCTGC
>NW_004567175.1:84756-85962 GCF_000260355.1 Condylura cristata | reverse complement strand
GGGGCGCCCACCTTGCTCTTCTCCTGCTGCAGCTCGATCTGGATGTCCGTGAGCTTGGCCCGCAGCTCCTCGTTGGCAGACTGCAGTGCGGCCAGGGCCTCCGCCCTGTCCCCCTTCCCTCGGCTGCCCGCGCCCTTCTTGGACATGGTGGGGGTGGCCCAAAGGGTGCCGGCGGCCGCTGGTCCGGTCGTCCACGCCGAGCTCCGGCTGGGCGCCTTGCTGCGGCCGCGCTACATTTTCTCACTCACCTGGGGGAGGCACACCTGGTGAGCGGCCCCCTCGGGCCGCTGACACGGCCGCAAGGTGCGCTCAGCTGCAGTGGCGAAGCGAGTGACCGTCGCTGCGAAGGAGGCGGGCCACAGGGCGGGGCCCACAGGGCGGTCTGGGCACAGCCCGGAAGTGGGGGGCAGAGCAAATTGCCGTGAGCCAGAGCCCTGAGCTCGGCAGTCTCCTCTCAGAATGGAGGTGCTGCGCACCCCACGCCACTGCCGTGACTGCCTTAAAATGTTCACCGAAAACAAAACCGGGCCTCCCTAGGGTGCGGGGCGATAGCGCAGCGCTGTGGCACGGGCCAGGGAGGGACCCCCGCCAGGGAGGGACCCCCGCCAGGGAGGGACCCCCGCCAGGGCGCAGCAGACCCCTCCTGTCGTCCGCTGCTGCTCCCATCAGCAGTGGGTTTCAGCACATGTGCCTGCCCTGCTCCCCACTGTTTCTGGGGAGCCCTCTCACCCCCACACCTGTCCTGCACCCCTCTGTATGTATAAATAAATAAATCCTGAAAAAACAGAAGACGCACAGTGGCGCATGAGCGGCTGGGTCCTGCGTGGCGGCCACTCCTGACTCCCGGGGCTGCCTGGGGCCCTGCACTGCATAGCCACCTCGAGGGAGGGGTCAGGGCCGGACTCGCCAGCCCGTGTGAGGGGCGGACGCGCGGGGCGGGGCGGAGGGGCGGGGCGAAGGTGGGGTCGGGGCGGGCCGGTAGTGCCCAGCTCAGCCACCTCGGCGGATGTGGTTCTCAGTGGGGCGGCCGGACTCTGCGCGGCGCCCCCGCAGGGTGGTGACCCTGGGACCCCAGTTGCAAACAGTATTCCACTTGCGCAGCGCCAGGGCCTGAGAGGGCGCCGCCAGTCACGGCCAGCGCGGACTCCGGCCCCTGCTCTGCACTCAGGGCCCGGCACACAGGAGCGCCGCCGCCCGCAGCAGCAC
>NW_004567175.1:82976-84073 GCF_000260355.1 Condylura cristata | reverse complement strand
CCGGCCCGCGGCCGCCAGCCGGCGTGCGCGCCGTGACTCAGCGCTGGTGCCGGGATGCGGCTCCCAGCCGGCCCGTGGGGGAGGGACCTTCGCGCGTTTCCAGGGAGCTGCCTCCGCTTCCTTGGGCTCTGCGCGGAGCCGCACCAGCCTCTCCCCGAGGGGAGCCCGCCCCGGGCTGGGCAGGGCGGGAGCTGGTGCTCGGGTCGGGCTGGCCGGCACAACCCCCTCCCCGCGCCCGCCGGCAGGAGGACACTGGCCCTCGACCAGGTTCCTTGGGCCTCCTGCGTGGAAGCCGGGCGGCTCCGAAGGACCTGTTATATGCAAGGCAGGAGGGCCGGTGCGCCCAAGCCCAGAGGGGACTCAGAGGAGCATCCCTGGGACGGCAGGGGTGCTCTCGCCCCAGGACAGGCTGCAGGCCCTGGCGCCCCACACCGACCTGGGGCCAGGGGCCCATGCAGGAGCCCATGCAGGGCAGTGTCGGCTGCCCTGGCGCCTCAGAGGCCCCAGGCCCCCGCACTCCGCCTGCACCCTGCCCTCCCATCCAGCTCTTCAAATGGGAGCCTGTCCAAAGTGTGCCCCAATACCAGACCCAGCTGGCCCTCTCTGACAGGAGCCCCAGGAGTGGCCCAGAGCGCTGATGGGAACATGGGGACCCCTGCCCGGCCGCCGGCCTGGCTCTGTGACGGCCTCTGCCTCTGGCTGGAGCACAGCTTCCCGGCCCCCCCCCGGGCTCCAGGCTTCTTCACATGGACAAGTACAGCGCACCCCTCTGGGGGATCTGCCTCCCCCCGACCTGATGATGCCGACACGGAAGGGGGTACCTCCACTGTGGCCAGCCCCCAGGGGCTGCAGACACGCACCCGGGCCCTGGCTGCAGACACGCACCCGGGCCCTCGCTGGCGGCACCATGGACAGCAGCCGCCGGGGACCCTCCCAGTGCCTGCGCTGCCTGGGCAGGCTCCACAGCCCGGGGGTCAGGCGGACCCCAATATGGAACCCCTTGTCCACACGTGGGGGCCACCCAGTGCTTTCATCACTTCCCCAACACCTCCAGAGGCTGGCGGGGCGCAGGGGCCAGGAAACGCCAGCTGCTTCCC
>NW_004567175.1:79649-81580 GCF_000260355.1 Condylura cristata | reverse complement strand
GGGCCTGCCCGTGGGGGCCCACGGGAGCCCCGGCTCAGTCGCCCTGGTGTTGCGGCGGACCCCTGCTTTCCAGCACGGCTCCCGGGTCGCCCCACAGGCATCAGCTCTCCCTCCTTCCTGGTTGGCTCTTCCCCGGCGCCCCCCTGAATGCACGCCCAGGCCCCGTCTCAGGTCCGTCTGGGCGCTCCGGACACACAGAGGCTGTGACCGCGGGGGCAGCCCAGGAAACAGCCTGCAGGGCCCGCCCCTCGCCCCTCGCCCCAGGGCCAGCCTCATGCCACCCCACATTGACTTCGCTGGCACCTCCCTCCACCCGTGGAGGTGAGACGTTGCCGCAGCGTGTGTGGGAGAGGCCGGGCGCCACCCCAGGCGCCCCCATTCTCGGTGCCCCAGAGGACAGGGCCGTGGGGCCTGGCACACCCACGCCAGCAGCCAGCCCCTGCCCCACCTGTCTGGGGGGGCAGCTCCCCGCCCTGGCCCAGCACAAGGCACCAGGACCTCAAAGTGGCCACAGAAAGGGGGGGCGCCTGGGGCCCTGGGGACTCCCGATGGCCTCTTTTGGGGAACCCACTAAGAAGACACACTAGAGTCATCTTTCTGCTGAATTTTGGCGACGCTCCAGTAAAGCCCCGTCAAGGTAAAGCCACCCTGTGCCAGCGGGGTCCGGCGGCCGGCGGGGGCCAGGTGGGTGTGGACACGGGTGGGGCCTGCAGGAGGCACAGCCTGGCGCCCCCTCCCCGCCCGCCCCAGGGGCCAGGGCTGCTGAGGGGCGCCCGCGGCTAGCAGTCCAGGGCTGCTGGAGGCGAGGGTGACTGAGCCCGCTGTCCCGGAATTTCTGTCAATGAGGGAGAATCCCATGAGGGCGCCTCTGGGCTGTGCGAGGGCTGGGGGAGCCGACACCCACACCCTGGACCCCAAAGCCAGCGAGGGGCGGCCGGAGGCTGAGGGGAGGCCAGCGAGGATGGCCGCCCGCAGGGCCCTGCCCATGCCTCTGCGGGCAGTGGGCGGCCTGGGGCCCCGCGCTGGAGTGGGGGTCTCGGCCTGGCAGAGGGGCAAGGACGCCCCTCCCAGGGGTGATGGCCGGAAGCGACTTCCCACTGGCCGCAGCGGACAGTGGCCTTGGGCAGGATCCGGCTGGATGGGGACCAGCTCCGTCGCCCTGCGCTGGGTCACCCGCACGGCCGCGGGGCCGCGGGGCCGCACTGGCTCCGGCCGGCGGGCAGCAGAGCGGGGCGAGGTGGTCTGGCCTGGCGCTGGCGTGTGCATCCGGGGCTGGCCAGCCGGCTGCCCTCGTTGCCCGGGCTGGAGCCCGCCCTTCCTCCCCAGCTGGGCCCTCTGCACAGGCCTGGCGCCGGGCCCAGCTCGCGCCCTCCCAGCTCGCCCACCTGCCATGACATGCGGGAAGCCCCTCGGCGCCGAGGCCGCCCGGGCACCTTGATGCCCACGTGCTGCCGGCACCGCGAGAGGCCACCGCTGCCAGGCACGGGCACAGGGGCCGCTTGCCTCCAGGTGGCCGCTCGCGGCTCCCCGCTTCTCCTCCCCAGCAGCGCCCAGGGCCCTTCCCATTTGCTGTGCTGCCGGCGGGTCTCCCCAGGCCGCGGGTCTCCCCAGGCCGCGGGTCTCCCCAGGCCGCGGGTCTCCCCAGGCCGCGGCTCAGCCGGCAGCAGCCCAGCGGCAGGAGGCGGGAGGCACAAGGTCAAAGCCAGCGGCAGGGAGGATTTTAGGAGGCAGCGCGGGCGCCTCCCCTCTGACTCTTGACCCCCATGAACCCCTCATCCCCTCCGGTCAGCCGCGGTCAGCATCTGACAGCGGCGCTGCGGTTGCACCCAAAACGCCAACACGTGACACATCAGCCCCCCCCCATACACGACTGAACAAACCCGCGGGGCCGCGCCTTCCCCACGCCTCTGGGAGCTGCGGCCGCGCCGAGC
>NW_004567175.1:77296-78974 GCF_000260355.1 Condylura cristata | reverse complement strand
GAGCCGCCCTCGGCCGGGGCTCCGCGCCGGGCGCCGCGCGGCGTCTGCTTCTGCGCCAGGCAGGGGAGGCTGCTGCGAGCCTCCTGGAACAAATGAAACCTTCGCTCCGGATTCAGATCCAGGCTCCAGCATGACGCTGGCCTCCTTCCCCGGGCCCCCTACACATCTGTGACCGGGAGAGCACCCCAACGCCCCTCCAGGCTGGCAGGGACAGCTGTTCCGGCCCTGCGGGGGCCGGCTGCCAGAGGGGGCAAATGCTCTGCTAGGAAGGCGGGTGCCGGGGAGCGCCCCGCCCTGGGCCCCAGCTTCGCAGGTCGCAGACCCGAGCTCTGGGCAGGAGAGCAAGCAGGTCATCAGGGGCCTCTCCCGGACCCGGCTCTGGACCCGGCACTGGGGCTCCGGGGGCCAGAGCTGCTGCCGGCCAGCAGGGCGTCTCCCCGCGCCTGGCGGTGCCTGGACATGGGCCTTGCCACAGCGCCCGTGCTTCTGGGAGACAGCGGCGGGCGCAGCACACCGGGGGGTCCAGTCTGCAGGTGGCGTGGGGGCGGCTCAGAGGGCAGGAAAGGACAACTGCCAGGACGGGCTCCACTCTGTTGGGGTCTGGGGGAGTCCTTCGCTCCCTGGGTCGGCCCTGTCACCTCCAGCTCCTGGCTGAGCTCGCAGTCTGGCCTGGGGGCGGGGGCGACGCGGCGAGGCCCCCACAGAACCCCCATGCCTGCTGCGAGGCCCCCGGCCCGCGGTCCTTTCCTCTGACAGCTGGGGTGGGGCTGGGGCGCCTGGGTGGGCCAGGCGGGCTGGGTCCCCCAGGTGCCCCGGGACAGGTGGGCCAGGAGCCGTGGCGTGCGCCGGCTGAGCCACACCGGACTTGAATGGTGTCCAGAGCCGCTGTCCCGAGGACACTCTGTGGCCACCACTGGGGACTGAGGCAGGCGGTGGGCGTGGGCCCAGCAGGGTCGGTGGGGCATGTATAGCAGTGTAGGGGTCGGGGTGTAGGGTGCTGGTCACTGAGGGGACCTGGTCGGGGGTGCAGGTCAGTGGGGGTGCAGGTCAGTCAGGAGTGCTCGCTTTCTAAGATGCAGAGACAAGGACTTCGGAGAACAGAAATGCAGAGCAGGGGGCGGAGGGGCTGGCGCATCTGGGAGCTGCGGGGGGCAGGTGACAGTCGCTGCATCCCCACCCTGACGACAGCAGCATGCACTGCCCAGGAGAGGGGACTGGCCGCGAGCCCGCTCAGGGGCCAGGCGACAACCCTGCCGAAGGCAAGTGCCTGTGCCGGCCGAGGCTGATGAGGAAGGTGGTTTCTTCTCTTCTTAATATTTATTTATTTATTTATGCACACAAGGGCTGGGGTGCAGGCCACAGGTGGGGCCGGTGAGAGGTCTCCCCAGAGACAGAGTGGGAGCAGAACAGTGGATCTACTGAACCAAGCTGCCGTGGGGAGCAACCGGGAGACAGGTGGGGTCTGCTGCGCCGGGCGGTCACTCCCTGGCCGCCGGCATCAGACTCGGGCTGCAGCGGTAGCAGACGGCTCCATGGCGCCCGGCCTACGAGGCAGGCGGTTTCGGGGGGCAGTTTCGGGGAGGGCGCCCAGGGCCAGGCAGGTGGGGGCTCCCAGCTGGGGGCCAGGAGTGGGGGCGCGGGGGGTAGCAGAGAGGGTACCAGGAGGCTGCTTAAGGGA
>NW_004567175.1:74703-75921 GCF_000260355.1 Condylura cristata | reverse complement strand
CGGGGACCCCCACCCCGCGGCCGCCCGGCCGGCCCTGCTGGGCGCTTGGAGCGGCTGATTTTCCGAATCCCGGGAGAGAGTGGGGGGACGCGGGAGTGGGCGAGTGCCGACCACAGGGTGAGGACTGTGGGCGGCAGTTGCTGCTTTGGGGTTCAACGAGGTCTGGAACCCCCCGCCCCGCCGGCTGGGGAGACCCTGAGTGTAGGGGCTGCCGGGCGCCCACAGGTCTCTGCTGGCTGGGGGTGGGGGGCCCTGGTCCCCGCCGACTTGCTTAGGACAACGCGTGACCTGACCTGGTAGTTGCCGGGGGAGCGCCCGCGCCTGGCCGCTTTGGGGCTGGTTAATGATAAACCGCCGCTCGGCCCTTTCCCAGCCGGCCCTGGGCGGGGGCGCCTCTGCCCAGCCGGGACTGAGGGGGCGGCCGCCTGGCCTCAGAGGGGTTCCCTTGGGCCTGCGCAAGGGGGCCCCGCACTCCCTGAGCCTGCAGCAGCCGGTTCCCACCGCATCTGGCGAGCAAGCCTGGTGCTGGGTCTGTGGTCACGGGCTGCTGCGGCACCAATCGCTGGCCTCTGTGCCTCCCCTCAAGGCCCTCCAGGGTGACCCGTCCCCTGGAGGCAGGGCGTGGGTGTTTCTGGTGGGTCCCTGGCCGCCAGCAGCAGGGGCCACCTCCAGGCCCAGAGTTCTGCAGGGACGGGCTGGGGCGTGGGGAGGGCAGGTGGCCAGTGGGCCCCTCGGCCGAGGTGTGGGGAGAGCCGCGCCCGCGGGGCCTGGGCTCACTCCGGGGCCAGCTGCTGCTGCCCAGGGGCTCAGGCGGGCCGCTCTTCGCAGGCTCCTGGGTGGAGCTGCACTTCAGCAGCAACGGCGGTGCGCCGGCCTCCGTGTCCATCTACAACGGGGACATGGAGAAGATCCTGCTGGACGCACAGCACGAGTCGGGCAGGAGCAGCTC
Source organism: Condylura cristata (assembly GCF_000260355.1). Classification (NCBI taxonomy): domain Eukaryota; kingdom Metazoa; phylum Chordata; class Mammalia; order Eulipotyphla; family Talpidae; genus Condylura; species Condylura cristata. Next base: position 74,972 of record NW_004567175.1, on the reverse strand, counting down.
CAAGAGCTCGCACTGCGGCAGGTGGGCGGGGCGGCTAGGCGGTGGGGGTGCGGGGGGCGCGGGGGCGGGCGGGCTCAGCCTCTCCCTTGCGCCCTCTGCCCCAAGCCCGCCGCGGTCCCAGACCCCGCAGGATGCCAGCCGGACCTCTGAGGCGGACGCCCACAGCCTGGGGGAGAAGAACAGCTCCCAGGTGAGCGGGGCGCTGTCCACGCCGGCCGCGCCTGTGTGAGGGACGCCCGCGGAGGCACCCCGACTGCCCGCGGTGGGTG
>NW_004567175.1:70718-73813 GCF_000260355.1 Condylura cristata | reverse complement strand
CCGCCTGGTAGCGACGCACGGGACGGACCCCGGAGCCCCGAGGCCGCCTCGCCGCGGCCCTGTCGTGACTCGGTTCGGCCAGACGCTGCCCTGTGGGCGCGTGGGAGGCCCGGGCCAGACGGACGCACGTCGGCCCACCGCACCCTGGCCGGAGGCCGCGGCCCAGCCGCCCCTGTGCAGTGTAGTGTGCTCCTGGGGTCAGCTGCGTTCTACGCGTGTCTGTCTACTAGAAAACCTGGAGGTAGAAACAATAAATGTTTGCCAAACCCCGCCGAGGGCTGTTTCCGGACAGGGACGAGTCCTGCTGCCCTCGCCCACACCAGCCAGGCATAGGGGGACAAACGTGACGTTTTAACTTGGAAAAACCTTTGGCCACGTTGAGACGTGACTGCAGGGAGCAGCTAGAGCTGGTGAGAGGACGCCTTGCGGGCACTCAGGCAGCGGTGCTGTGCTGGTCCCGAGGCCACTGCCCGCCCTGCCGGCCTGCACGCAGGGGCTGCACCCATCTGGGCCTGAGGACAGACTGCTGGTGCGGCCGCTGGGCGCCTGAGACCCCGCCTGTGGGGCTGTGCCCCCGAGGTGGGCAGGAGGTAGTGTGCACAGGGGCTGGAGGGTGGTGCTGAGGCTGGCGCAGAGAAGGGCGGAGAGCCAGCCCTGCACAGGTGTGCTGGGTAGGCCACGCGCCCAGAGCTGGGTGGTGCAGGTGACCAGGGCAGCCTCTGGCCCGAGGAGCTGCCCCAGGCCTGAGCTGACCTACAGGTCCAGTTCTGCTCACCCCCGGCGCTCCTAACCCCGAGTCTGGAGCAGCTTCTGAGTGGCGGAGCAGGACGGAAGTGAGCTGGGGTCACTCTCACTGCCAGAGACAGGCGATGCTGACGGGTGAAAGGTCCAGCCCGCGGGCCCAGTGTCCCTCATGGGACCACTGTGGCCGACGTGGGCCCCTCAGCCCAGGCACCAGTGACCCACCCGCGGGAGCAGCCGCACCCTCCCGGGTGTGTTTATGATGCCCGCTGGCCAGGGCCAGGCCTGGGGCAGGTCCCAGCTGGGCTGGGGCTTCCTCTGACCGATGCCCAGACAGGAGTGGCAGGCTCGGGCCGCCTGGGGGGTGGGTGCAGGGCGAGGCCTGCGTGGGAAGAGGTCTCTGGCGCTCAGGCTGGCCACAGTGCGCCCAGAGGCCCGAGGGACCGTGTCTCCCACCGGATGGCCACGCCTGCACGGGAGGCCCAGGACTCCAAAGGAGATTTCCAACAACGAGGCAAACAAGCGCCCTAAACTGGGCAGGCCTGGGGCAGGCGGGGGGCTGGTGCCGTTTGGGCGCTAAGAGCCAGGGTCACCAAGCCTGGCAGGAGACGCGCAGGCTGGAAATTCCGGCAGCAAAACAGTCGACCTGGCATGGGCACACTGGGCAGGTGGGGGCCCCTGCGCAAGCCTGACCTCGCCCTGGACGTGCCTGGCGCTGCGTGGCCTGCAGGTGCTGAAGCAGGGCTGGCCTCGCTCCCAGCTGACCGCACGTGTTCTGGTCAACTTGAGGGAGCCACCGTCTCCGCGGTGGGGGGCTCTGAGCCCTCACTGGGCGTTGGCGTACGGTGGCAGTGGTGCCTGGCCACAGCGCGAGAGCAGGAAGGGGTGCTGGCTCGCAGGTCACGGACCCACACGCACCTCCGAGGGGTAAAGTGACCAGAGGAAACATCTGAGTGGGCAGCACCGCTCTCTGGCGGCCCCCCAACACCCACGGGCCAGCGCCCGGCCGCAGGAGAGAGGACACTAGGAGCTCAGGGCCACTGCAAAATCTTTATTCACACAGACAGCATGGTGGGGGGGGGTGCTGGGCCCCTCCCGGGGCTCAGAGACGCAGACGGACCCACCTGCACCGCGCCCGACTCTGCGGCTGGTCACACGCAGCAGTGCAGGTGCCAGGCGTTGCCGCTTTTCCAGGACTGCGGCCGCGGCTTGTGCTGCGGTCACTGTGCCCACGGAGGTGGCCAGACTGCAGAGACAGCGGGAACCCTGTCAGCGGCGTGGGGGGGGGGCAGGGAGGCAGCTGGGGCCGCCTGTGGTCAGAAGCGTCGCCTGTCAAGCCAGGCCCCCGCTTGGGCCGGACTGCACAGGCATGGAAACCTCCCCCCACCCCGGGCAGAGGTGGGCACGCCGAGGTGCCAGGCTGCCAGTCTGAGCTGGTCCAGTTGGCTGCAGCAGGGACTCTGGGGGAAGCGGCCGCGGCGCCGGCTCCCAGCTGGCAGGCAGGACCATGGCGACCATGGCGACCACGGCACCCACAGTCTGGGCCAATGTCAGGCCCGGCAGGGCCGTGCACCCACCCAGGCTCTGCTGTGGGGGTGTCGGCACCCCAAAACGCAGCCCCATGGCAGCGGGCCAGACGTGTGGTTGAGGGCAGGCAGGGGCGGGCACACAGGTCCCTGGGTGCCGAGGGCTCAGCCAGGCTCGGCGCGCACTGGAGAGCAGGTGGGGTGCTGCGGGGGCCGGTCCCGTCCCCTTGGACGGGGAACCAGCGGCCCCACGTCCTCCCCAGTCCCCCTCAGGCCTCAAAGCCACGAGGACAAGCCACCCTCGGGCGTCCGCTCCCAGGCCCGACGCTCTGCCCACCCGCCGGCAGCCCGCGGCCAGGGGACAGGGCAGCGGCAGCGGCGTGGTGAGCCAGCTGCTCTGCGGGGCAGGAGCTGGCGCCAGGTGAGCGCAACGACTGGACGCCTGACGAAAGGCCCCGGCCGGAGGCGAAGCTCCCCCACCCTCGCTCCGCTGTCGCCCGACAGGCGTCTGCTGCCGGGCAGGGCGCGGGCCACGGCCAGGACGCCCCGCGGGACCCGCCCCTGGCCTGACGCTGCCACCCCGCAGCCCCGGGCAGCCCAGGCGGCGGGAAAAGGCGGCGCAAACAGCGGGCAGTCGGCACTGGCGCCCCACAGCCCTAAGGACCGGGGTCCAGTCCCCTCCGTGAGGACACGAGACACTGGGCAGCCCCGGCTGCCCCACGCGGACTCACCTCCGCCAGGTCCCGCTGGAAGCCCGCTGGCCGGCAGACGCTGGAAGGGGCCGCTGCCGCCGCCTGCGAGCACACAGGGGAGGCCGCGCTGAGCCCG
>NW_004567175.1:67404-68571 GCF_000260355.1 Condylura cristata | reverse complement strand
CCCCCCCCCCCGCGAAGGACTGTGGCTTCAGGTTGTCCGGCAGGGACCCCACGTGGGGCTGTGGCCGCCTCTGCTGCTGGCTCCCTGGGTGACTTGCCAGTCCTGTTCCCTTCCTCTGTGCCTGGGTGCTTTGGTGGAAACAGACCTCAGCAGGGCGCCCTATGTCCCCCGAGTGTGTGTTTCCCCAGGAAGCTCCTGGGCTGTGGGGCAGAAGGGGGACGGTCCCGGTGGGTGGGCGGCGGTCAGGGCGGCGGCCTGCAAGCACGCGTCCCTCAGCCTTTGTGCCCGGCGTGGGAGCCTGAGTCCTGTCCAGGCGAGGCCAGGGACCGCAGGCTGGTCCCAGGACCTTCCCACGGGGGATTCTCCCCCGCACCTGTCCAGACCAGCTTGGGGAACTGGGGCACGCCCCGAGATTCCGGGCCTCGCTGTGTGAGCCTCACACACTTTGGACTGAAGTTGGGGGGACTTCGTGCTGTTAACTTTTAAGCGCAGCTTAACACCCCACCACGGGGCACCGAGCCACTTCTGGGGCTCCCCGGTCCTCACACACGTCGGCGCTGGCAGCGCTGGCTGCAAGCATGTCAGTGCTCTGCCCCTCCCGTTCTCGAGCCCAAGTGTGAGAAGTGGTCGGTGGGTGCTGTGGCCAGCTCCTTGGACCCTGTCCACTGGACCTCTCGTCCACTGCAGCGCTGCGAGGCGGTGGGCCGGCTGCTGCGGGCTCACTCGCGGGCTCTGTCCCTTTGGTTTGGGCTGGGGGGCAGCAGGTGTTTTTGCTCTTCAGCCCGCCCCTCACAGTCACTGCTGGACACCACTCACTGGCCAGTTCCGGGCGGGTCGCCTGCACCCGCCTGTCTAGGGGGAGCTGCAGAGACCCTCACTGGCCCCGCAGCCCAGCCTGGGGCCGTCGGTTGGGGGGGGGGACTCTGCTGGGCCGCGGGTCAGCCCCTAGGGGCTGCGGGGTAGGCGCATTTCGCGCCGTGGGCAGCAGGGGGCAGTGTCCCAGCGCCCATGCTGGGGCGGAGCGTGGGCGCCGCCTCTGCCGGGTGGCCGCGGGGCTGTGCACTGCTGGTCCCTAGCTGGCCTGAACCTCTGCCCCGCCCGGAGCCCCGGTCCGGCCACGCGCGGTGGCCGTGCGGTTTCTCACCCAGGCTCGGCCGGGAGCCCCAG
>NW_004567175.1:61500-61894 GCF_000260355.1 Condylura cristata | reverse complement strand
GCCCGTGGCCTGTCCCCCTCGCCGGGGCTGGGCCTGGGCAGGGGGGCGCGCCGAGGGGTGCCCCCACCCCCCAGGCCGCGGCTCCCAGGGCCGCTTTGCTTGCCAACGGGTGGGAAAATCTCATCAAGGAAAACAGGCATTTCCAGTTTCCAAATTAGAGAATTTATGGTAATAAATCAGGAGCATCTAGTCTAATAATCATAGTAAAAACATGATAATATGATTTAATCGTAAATGCATTTCTAATAAAATATTAGAAAAGTGACTCGGGCGCTGTCCTCTCCCGTCCCGCCCAAGAGCAGCCTGAGACAATCTTCTGCCTCCAAATTCGCTTTTACTAAACTGCGGAGTTTCCGGTCAGTGGCTGGGGGAGGGAGTGCGGAAGGGGTGGGGG
>NW_004567175.1:57937-60375 GCF_000260355.1 Condylura cristata | reverse complement strand
GCGCAGGGGCGAGGAGGCGCTGCGAGGCAGGGGCGAGTGCGTCGCGGGCGGAGCTGACGTTGGGGTGCCCTCTGCTCCCCAGCCCCTGCGGTCACTGCCCTGCCCACGCGGCAGGGGGCCGCCCGCCCGTTCGCCGCACCCCAGCTCCACACCTCAGGCTGTTCCCCGCGCCCCGCACCCCCGTGCCCGTCCGCTGGCAGCTGGGGCCACCAGAGCAGGGGCAGCACTGTCCACGCGGCCGTCGGGGGAGCCGAGGGCCCAGTCGGGAGAGAGGCGGACGGCGTCAGCTGGGCGCGGGGGTCCACTGTGGGGCGGCCCCACCCCCAGAACTGCACCCCCGCGCCCCGCCCTGCGGCCCCCCACGCCAGGCCATCCCGCTCCCTGCCGGTCAGCACCCCCTGAAGGGCCGCCAGGGACGATGGCAACATGGTCAGGGAGACAAAGCTCGCCGACGCCTTTGGGTTTAGGGCGGAGGTCACTCGTGCTCCTTGGCCATGCGGCGGGTCGCGGCTGGCGGGTCTGGGAGCTGCGGCAGCCGGCGCTTGGCCTGTCCCACGGACCTGGCGGCGCCTGGATGGCGGCCGGCGAGGCTCGCAGCAGATGGCCGCGGCGGCGGCCCGCGCTGAGCCCCTCCTGCTCGGCGCTGAGCTGGTCTTCGTTTGGCTAGTGCGCGCCCGGGGGCTGTGGCCCTCCTGGGCCCCCCAAACATTCACCAGCCAAAGGCGGGCGGTTCTCCTGGGGCTGCCTGCTATATCAAGCGAGTGGGCGGGGTCTGCAGCGCGTGGGCGGGGTCTGCGGCACGTGGGCGGGGCTGTAGCACGTGGGCGGGGTCTGCAGCGCACGGGCGGGGTCTGCAGCGAATGGGCGGGGCCGGCGGCACGTGGGTGGGGTCTGTAGCGCGTGGGCGGGGTCTGCAGCGCGTGGGCGGGGTCTGCAGCGCGTGGGCGGGCTCTGCCCCACGTGGGCGGGGCTGTAGCACGTGGGCGGGGTCTGCAGCGCACGGGCGGGGTCTGCAGCGAATGGGCGGGGCCGGCGGCACGTGGGTGGGGTCTGTAGCGCGTGGGCGGGGTCTGCAGCGCGTGGGCGGGGTCTGCAGCCCTTGTGCAGGCCAGAAAGGCCCTGGCCAGAGCACAGGTCCGGATGAAGCAGGGGCGGGTTCTCAGCTCAGCGCTTGGACCTGCCGCTCTGAGGCCGTCTGGGGTGCTGTCTGCCCTGCGGGCGGCTCTGCCCCGGCGCCCTGGATGCGTCCAGCCGGTTTTCATGGTCTCTGCGCCTTTCCGTCCTTCAGAAACGCTGGGGTGCCAGCGCCACTGTGGTACTGTTGGTCCCGCTCGGCCAGGCGGGTTCTAGGGGCTCAGGGCAGACTCACAGACTGCCGGCTGTCTCTGGCCAGGGGCGGCCCCTCCTGCGCCCCCACCCCGGTTCCGGCCTCACCTACCACATGTCCCCGGTTCCCGCCACCCACCCTCCCCTGCCGGGTCATCAGCTCCTGGTCGGGTCCTTCCTACAGGTGCCTGCGGCCTCAAGGGGCCTGGGGGCTGCTCTGCGCCCCCCTCCCCGAGGCTGCACCCTCCCCTTGCCAGCCCTGCTCCTGTGCTCTGGACGGGCCTCCCTGCACCCACGGTCAGCCCTGCCCGGCCGGTTCTACCAGGCCACCCAGGGCTCGTGGGGGTGGTCACGGCTCCAGTGCGGGCGCAGACCCCAGGGCCTGGCCTGAGCGGGGTGAGGAGCAGCCCCTGGCTGCTGGGGCGTGTGCCGTGCCAGGTCGGCGTCCCAGCTGGGGCAGGAGGGAGATTTGGGGACCTGGGCTGGGAACAGAGCTGGGTGTCACCGCTGCAAGGCAGGCCAGGGAGGGACGCTGGACGGGCCGGCGCCCGGGCAGCCAGGCACCCACGGGCAGCGAGCAGAGACCTCGCCTCAGACGGTGGGATTCACTGCCACGGCCCTCGGTCCCTCCCATGCGGCGTCCCGGTCCTGGGCCGGCCCAGCCTGAGGCTGGCCCTCGGGCCATGCCCTGTGTGCGCCCCCCCACCCCCCGTTGTGGCAGCGGGCGGCTGCCAGTCCTGAGTGCGTGTGCACCCGAGTGCTGCTGTGTGGCCGGCCCACAGGTGCAGGGCGGGCTCCGGGCAGGCCGGCCCAGCGGGGCAGCTGCCCTGGGCCGTGTGGGCTGCGTGTCCCCACTGATCCCGGAGGGGGAGGGGCAGGCGCCTGCTGGGGCCCCGCCAGCACGTCGCCGGGGGCATCCGGCCCTCCTTAGCCCCATCTGTGGTTGAGTTTCCATGGAAACCCCCGTAGCGTGAAGCCAGGCCCAGAAAGTTTTAGACTACCATTATTTTAAAGAGACTCGCTCCTCCCTGCCCATCCGAGAGCAGTTTCCATGGAAACTGGAGCAGACGTGCCAGCGGCGGGGAAGCAGAGCCGGCCACTTGCCGCGGCTG
>NW_004567175.1:54622-56689 GCF_000260355.1 Condylura cristata | reverse complement strand
CTGGGCTCGGCCCTGCCCACCCGGAGCTGGGAGAGGGCAGCTCCCGGCGACTCCCCTTCAGAGGCGTCTCCCCGGGGGCAGGGCTGCGAGTCGCCCTGGGGGCCCAGACCCGGAGCCACAGGGAGTCTCCGCCCAGCCCCGCAGGCCCCTCCCACCCCACCACCCAGGGGCTGACCGCGGAGGGACCCACTAGGCGGCGCTGCTCCCCACACACCCCGCCCTGCGGACTGCGCTAGTGGAGGGGTGGGCGTAGGCTGGGTGCGCCCCCGGGGGATGGCTGGGTCTCCCAGGCCGGGGTACACCCCTCACCCCGGGCCGTTGGCGGGGTCTCGGGGCTGGGGTACACCACCCCGGCAGCCGTCAGGGGTGTCTTCGGGGCTGGGGTACGCCCCCATCCCCCGGCAGACGGCGGGTTCCCCGCGAGTGGGTGGCCCAACCCGCCTGCACCGAGACGGGAGCGTTGCTTCTGGCTGTGAATCCGTTTCACTCGTCACCCCAACATTTCCGGAGTCTGTTTCCCGAGGCGCACACAGCGCTCATCATTTAAAGTGTCATTTCCTGAACGGCTGAACGAGCCGCTGTCTCTGCAGCGGGAGCCGTCAGTGCACCCCAGCCCCGCCGTTGAAGCGCCGCTGTCTGCGCTCGCTGGTCCCTGGGGTGCTCCTGCCCCTGGGGTGCTCCTGCCCTGCATCACCACGCTGGTTTTCACGTTTTCAGGTGAAAATGTCGCTCTGCAGGGACTTGCCCGGGGGCGGTCTCTGGAGACGTCCTGGGGGGCGCTGCTGGGGGGCTGCTGGACCTGTCTCGCGGGGGGCTGACCCTGGAGGGTTCTGGCACCCCTCCCCCTCGCCACCTGTGCATGTGCCGGCGGCTTTCCTGACCCCCTCTGGCCCCCGTGCTTCAGCACGGGAATCGCCTGCCCGCAGGTGACCCCACCCAGCGCCCGTGGGCAGGGGGACCCACAGGCCCCTCGGCAGCTGGGCTGACGTGGCCGACGCCTGTTCCCGGCTGTTCTCTGCTTGTCCAGCTTTTCCGTGAATTGATCTTTGCGTAAGACAATTCCTAAGTCGCAGGCCTAGACCCGCAGTGACGACCCGTAGGACCCACTGAGGACCGGGAAGCCAGAGAGCCACGGGGCAGGCAGGAGTGGCGCGGAGTGGGCTGGGCCCGCATGGCCCAGAGGGACAGCCCGGCGGGGGCCAGCGACGCTGGGTGGGCATTGGCAGGGACGCAGAGTCAGATGGGCGCCGGCGGGGGGCAGGGGGGAGGCCCAGTGAGGGGAAGCAGGGACTCTCAGGGCAGCTGCGGACACCTGCCGAGGGCAGACGTTTGCCCGGCACCCAGGAGTCCTCTAGGCCAGCTCTGCTCTGGTCACTCACGGTGTGAACCGACGGTCGCGATGGCCATGGCTGGGGGGGCCGGGCTGGGCCCCATGGGGATGTCTGACCGCCCCACAGGCAGGGGCTCCAGGCAGGGTCTGCGCACACCTGCTGGCACCCCACGGGTGGGCTGGAGTGGACGCTGGCAGGCGCACACGTGCCTCTGCAGCAGAGGAGCGTCCACCAGTGTCCACCGAGGTCTGAGCGGGGTCTGCCCACGTCTCCCCCTCGCTGGCGGCCTCTGGCGGTGTCGGCTCGGCACGGATGCGGCCCCTGCCCGAGCTGTGCGCCGCCTGGCCGGCTACGGAGGCAGCTCAGGTCTCGGAGGAGGGACTGGCGGCTTCGTGCAATGTGGGGGAGATGCCCGCTGGGCACCTGGCTGGCCTGCGGGCAGCGTGACCCAAAGGCCCCGGGTTCCCCTCATGCAGGCATCGGGGCCCCCTGCCCCGCGGGAGAGACGGGAACGTCCATTCTGTGAATCTTCTCGGAGATGTGTAGGACAAGCCGGACAGCCGGGCCCCGATGGGGACGTGGCCCGGGGGGTCGAGGCCTCCGGGTGGGCAGCAGCCAGGGCCGGGGCGAGCCCGCGGGGCCTCCAGGCCGCTGCTCTCGTCTGCGGGCCATCACGCTCACGGTCCCCACAGGACCCTCGCGGGAGCCAGGGCCTGCGCGGCCGCACCGCGGCCCG
>NW_004567175.1:52645-53296 GCF_000260355.1 Condylura cristata | reverse complement strand
GGGCGGCAGGCGGGGGCCGGGACTGGGGCCGCCGACGGCTCCTTGCGGGGCTGCTGGTCAGAGCTGCCCGGAGCGTGAGACAGCGCCGGTGGCTGCTGAGCCCCAGGTCAGCCCTGAAGCCCGCTGCGATGCATTTGTGCGGCAGACACGTCTTTCCACCGACTCTCCCACTGCTTCCTGCAACAGACCACAGGCGCGGTCGGTTCCCCACTGTTCCAGCAAGTTCCCCGCGAGGCAGAAAGCGGGTGTCCCTGACCCAGTGGCCAGCCTCGCACTCACCGCCCGACCGACCCAGTCGCCGATGGCCGGCTGTGCCGGCGGTGGCTCGGGCCGCGGGGGAGACAGGACCCGCGACCTGGGGTCCCCGCGGGTCTGGGTGGCCGCCTCCCCTGCCCACGTGGGGGCACTGAGGAGCCACTCCCTCTCCACCCTCGGGGGCAGGACGGGCGGGGAAGGTGCCCGCACCCTAGGGCCCGGGAGCCCCCACCTTCCCGGTGGGCCAGGCCACCTCCCCACGCCCCTGCTTTCCCTCACCCAGCACGTGCCCTGCACACTGTGGGGGCACCGCGTCCAGCCGTGGCCAGAGGGGCCTTAGGGCAGCACCGCCCCACGCACAGCCAGGGGCGGGGCAGGGCGGGGCAGGGCGGGGCG
>NW_004567175.1:48894-51195 GCF_000260355.1 Condylura cristata | reverse complement strand
GACCCCTGGCCTGCAGCCCCGACTCCGCTCTGGTTTCAGCCCGGCCACACGGGCTGCTCTGGTTTCACAGCAGAATTCGAGAAATCGGGGTGCTTGGAAAGGATGCTCTGGGGTGTGTCACGAGGTCCCCGAGGCCTGGCACACTCACACACACATGCGTAGTCGCTGCACACGCACATGCCCTGGCTGACCAGCACTGCTGTCCACCAAGCCGTCCACCTGCTGGGACAGTGAGGGGTGGCGTCCGGCTGCAGCTCTGCTTGCCAGGCTGTGGTCACCCCCGGCCTGGCCTCCTCGGCCCCTGCTGACTGCCTGTGTCTGGGCAGGGACACCGCCTGTGGCCTGCCCGGCCTCCCGGGAGGGACAGCGAGGAGCAGGGCCGAGCGCCCACGACCGGACTTTGCGAGTCAAACAGCCGCGGGGCACAGGCAGCAGGCGGCTACCGCGGATGCACAGAGGCGTCTTGGCGGCGTCTCCATGTTAGGCTGGTTTCTGTGAAAACGCCAACAACAGAGGCCGCATCATCTGTCCTGGCCTCAGGCTTCCATGTGGGCAGTGTCTTCCTGCATTAGGCGGGGAGGCCGGAGGCCATTTCTCCCTCCCCGTGTTCCCGGCCTTCTGGCTCCAGGCCGCCGGCGAGGCACTCAGGCAAGAGCCGGCCAGTTTCTGAGCTGTTTCTGGTGTCCAGCCTCGCACCCCGAGTGGACTCTCACTCAGCTGGACGGAGTCAGGAGAGGCCTTCAGCAGCAGTGATGCGCCTCCCGCCACGGTGCGGCCGCAGGCCCGGGCGGCCTCCGGGTCCTGGCGGCAGTGAGTGGAAACGAAGACGTTTCCAGCCTGCTACCTTTGTTTTAGAATGGTTCTTTCCCTGGGCCCGTCTGAGTCTGCGCCTGCCTCTGGGGTGGCGGGGTGCGGGGTGCTGGGTCGGGGGAAACTCCAGGGAGCCGCGCTATGTCGCTTTCTCCCCAGGCTCCCGGCTCTGACTGCCCAGCTGGCGCGTTCCGTTTCATGCTCGTTCAATTTTTAATGACTTTATAGCCCGTTTCCTTTTGAGCACCTAAGCAGGACCACCGTGAAGCGCTGAAGCCGGCTCTCACCGAGGGAGCTTCACCTGCGCCGGCCGCTGTGGCTGCCGCTGCGGCCTTCTGTGCCGAGCCCTGTGCCGTCAGACCGGGAGAGACCCTTCCCGCCAGTCCGGCTTTCCGTCTCTCTCCGCCCACCGTCTCCCCCTTCTCACGGCCGTGGCCTTGGGGCCTCCTTGCAGAGCCAGGCCTGGGGAGGGCGGCTCGGACTGCGGCCACTGCGCTGCCCAGGCCGCGCCCATGGTCCGCGGCTGGCTGAGGGCGGGGCCCTGCGTGCCCCTGTGGCCTCGCGCTGTGGCCCCGCGGCTCCCTCTGTCCACTCACACCGCGACCTCCATGCGCGGCTGACTCTGACGTCCCGCTCACGTGGGTGGTCTCGGCGTGGCGGGAGAGCAGGCCCGCGCCCGCGGCCGGGCAGGCTCCGACCTCTGCTCTGCGGACGGCCGTGCGTGGGCGGCGCCTTCAGTGAGAAGAACCTGAAGAGCTAATCGAACTGGTTAAATAAAGCCTCAGCCCGGACCTGAACTCAATCATTTTTATTTCAAAATGTAGACGGACCAGCAGGCCACGAGGGGCCCTTCAGTCCTTTCTGGGCCCTGTGTCCGGCAGCGGCCCTCGCTCACGCTGGCACAGCACGGAGGGGCCGCCGGAGGGCAGCGTCTCTGCGCCCACCGCTCCGTGGCGCCCCGGCCTGGCCAGCGTGTGTCTGCGGACGCCCGGCCTGAGGGAGCGAGAGGTGCCCCCTCCTGCCTCCGGCCCAGACACCCCTCCCCTGTCCTGGGCGGACGCCCGCCTGCCCCCTCGGCGGGCCGACTGAGCCGGGGCTCTGGCCCTGTGTCCGCGGCAGCGACCTTCCCGCAGGGCGGCGGGACCCGCGCGGGCCTGTACCGGCTCTGCCCGCCAACCAATTCCATGCCCTTTTCACTGTGGTGCCTGATGACAGCAGATGACCACACCGCTTCTTACTTGGAAATCCGTGTTATTAGCACCAACACGGGTGACTCACGAAAACCGAGGCCGCCCCTCGGGTCTGCCAAGGCCTGCGGCTCCCCTGGGGCCCGTGCCCGCCCGGTGTCTCCGGTCCCCGAGACCGGAGCCTGCAGCTTGGGGTGCAGCCAAAGTTCCCCGACCCCAGCCTGGCTGGACCCTGGCGGGGGTGGGGGTGCGGAGCCGAAGGGCGGTGGGGCCGTGGGGAAGCGGAGCCGTGGGAGGCGGGGCC
>NW_004567175.1:46432-48518 GCF_000260355.1 Condylura cristata | reverse complement strand
GCGCGGGGCCCAGAGGCGCGCGGCCGCCGGCCAGTCTCACGTCGCCAGTTTCAGGTTAACTCGGTGGTGAAGTCCGGTCGCGGAGGGGGTCCGCGGAGGGGACCGCACGCCCCCGTCGTTCCTGCCGAGCTCGGTTAGGGTTTAATCCACATGCAGAGAATTCAGTTGTTTTACACGTCCCGTATTTTGGGCTGCTCAGGGGGATAGGAAAATCTCGTTCACAGTATCCCATTTTAATGATATAAAAGACGATTTCAGTAATTACAAAAATCTTATTTTGCAACCGGCTTAGTTTATCTTAAAACTTTATTGTGCTCGAACTTTTCCTCCATTTATTACATACTTGGGGATCTGCTTGTCCGAGGCAGGGGTAAGTATCCTTTTCAGCTACAGAGTCGGAGCCTCTCGGACTTGCAGACAGGTGGGGTGCCCCTGCAGAGTGGGGTGCCCTGTCGGCGGGGCGGGCTCTGGCAGGGCACATGGCTCAGCCGCGCTCACCCTGTCGGCAGAGCTTTGCTGGTGGAGACCGGGGGCTGTGAGGCGCCCTCTGAGCATCCGGGCAGCCTGGGGTGGGCAGGGGCTGTCGGGGGCCTGTGGGCCTGTGGGGGTGCTGTCCGGGAGCCTGCTCCCGGGGTGTGCTGTGCCAGAGGGGATGCTGCCGGGGCTGTGCTGTCTGGGGGGGGTCCTGTCCCAGCACGTGTCCCCCCCGGGGATACCCAGTGTCCAGCACTGTGCTTTGACAAACGTGACGGAACACCCCGCCACAGTGATGTCCAGAGGGAGACGAGACTGGGCCGCACCGTCATGTCCACACTCAGAGCTTTTTCTCCTCAACATCAGAGACGCGGAACGCAGCGTGCACGGCAGTAAGCACGGCCAGGGGCACCGCGTCCACGCTCCCAGGTCCCAGCTCACACTTTCCGGGAAAAGCTGACAGTGCTTTCCGGAGAGACAACTGATCCTGGGACCCTTCCACACGGCAGGCGCCCCCATCTCAAGGTGAGCGGGGCGCCAGTTTCTGGCCTTGAACGTGACCCCCCTCGGCAGAGCCCCGGCCCCAGCAACAGGCAGGCGGCGCGGGTCAGCTGGTGGGAGGGGCACGGGGAAAAACCCTCGAGAAGGGAAGTGCAAGGGGCGCTGAGGGACTGGGCGGCCGGACACGGCAGAGCGCAGGGAGCCTCAGACGCTGCCACCAAGGCCCGGCCGAGCCGGCGTTGGGGACGGAGGCTGTGCGGTCACACGGAGGTTGTGCTGGCACCAAGGGGCGAGAGGCAGCTGGCACAGAGCTGAGGAACAAAGGCGCCAAAATAATTTTTAAAAAGTCTCTTTACCTGCCAGCGCAATTTAATTAAAATGTAGAGCCTGCTCGGCGGAAACTCCCGGCGAATCCCCGCGAACGGGTAAGAAGCGGCCTTCAGTCTCCTCAGAAAACACAGGGGCGACGCTCGCCACCTCCCGCACAAAGTGAGTCACAGCTGGAGCTGCAGGCCGGCACCTCATGAATACAGATGGGCTGCCGGCACCGGCAACTCAGAGGAGGCGGCACCTGAAAGAAAAGTATATTATTATCGAGGCGTGATTGTTCTCGGAATGAAGAGTGATTTTTGCATGAAAAAAAAGCACCAGTGTGATTTCCCACGTCAAAGCGTTTTTGCCCAAGTGACCCTGCGTTGGCGGGAGGCGCAGGGTCCGGGGCCGGGCGCCCCCACCTTCCCGAGCACACGGGGGTCCCTGTTTTGCCCTTTCTAGAAACTGTTTTGCTCTTCCAGTGAGTCTAATGTCAGGTGACCACGCTCTGATTTCAAAACGTGCGAGCGTCGCCCTAACGGGGACAGCGTGAGAACACACAGGCCAGGAGAACAGAACGTGTCCGTGAGGCCGGCGAGGCCCTCCGCCCAGGAGCCGCGTCGGCCGGGGCTGGGCCCCGCAGAGACCAGGCCAGCAGCGAGGGGCCTGCCGCAGCCGGTCACCAGCCTGCGCGCCCCAGGGCCCCCGACCCGGGCCTGCGCTCTCGGCGGGACTCAGCCCAAGCACGGAGACCTCACTGCTCAGCCGCAAGCCCAAGGCCCCAGGGCCGGTCCGGGCG
>NW_004567175.1:12314-13263 GCF_000260355.1 Condylura cristata | reverse complement strand
GCCCGCCGCTGCCGTGCGTCAGGACCTGGGCCTTGGCTCCGGCTCACGCCTCAGCGGCCAGCGCCTGCAGAAACGGGGCCACCGGCGCCCTGGAGAGCTGGTCCCTGCTCTGGAGCGGGCAGCTGCGACACGGCGCGTCCAGCTCTGCTCCTGGCCTTTCCTCACGCAAGGCCACGTGGCCCTGCAGTAACCCTGCTCAGCGGAGACCCCTGACCTTGGCCCAGTCTGGGGAGGCAGCGTCCGGGAGGCCAGTGCTGGGCAGTGCCCTGTGGCCGGGGCTCCGGGTGTCCACTGGCGAGTCCGCCAGGCCCTCTGTGGGGCTGGCCAGGGCTCACGGCGAGCCCTGGTCTCTTAGGTCACGTTTGGGTGTCGAAGGCTCATGGGGGGCACCCTGCCCCCCCTTTACCCTCAGCAAGCCCTGCTCACGACCCCCGCTCTGTCAAGGAAGCCCAGACCCCGGCGGCTCAGCCTGTCCCCGGCAGGACCCCCAGCTCCCACATCGACGTCCAGGGTGGGGTGCTGGGCCCTGGGCGTCCCCCACGACTGGGCTTCTGGCCAGGGGTCATCTCCGGGAAGGCCGGTCTGCCCGGTGCTCCCCGCCTCAGGGGGCAGCCGGCCGGCGTGGCGCAGGACACCGCGCAGGCGTGGGGGAGGCCACGAGCCTGGCCGGTGTGGCCATGGCGCCTGCGGCCGTGGGGCTCCGCCCGGGAGCTGGCAGGTCGGGGCGCGATTAACCAGCAGAGCCGCGACCAGGCCACTTTCCTTCCCCAGGTGCGTGGTGTGGACGGGCGACGACCAGGTCTTCTTCTTCAACCCCACGATGCAGCTGTCCGTGTGGGAGAAGCCCGGGGACCTGAGGGGCCGCGGGGACCTCAACCGCATCCTGGAGGACCCGCCGCACAAGCGCAAGCTGGAGGCGGCCGCAAGTAACTGGCTGCGGCGGGCGGAG